>NC_037343.1:39890781-40191631 GCF_002263795.3 Bos taurus | reverse complement strand
TCTTACTGAGTTGTGATTCATCTTTCTATCCAGAACTTTTTTCCCTTTCTTATCCCCTGACCTCAATTCTGTGCTGACCACTAATCAACCAGAATCAGATGATTAAGATTGCAGTTGTCCGTAAATATTGTCAATGGTCTAAAGTTGCTATTGTTATATTTCAATATTAATATACAAACTAAAGTTGCTTTTCCAGGACAAGATGAGCTCAGAGACCCCTAAGCCTTGGGCCACCTGGCTAGAGAATCATAAACTGGACACTTCTTGACTCCTAAAAACATGATTAAGAAATGTCACAGGATGATGATTTATCCCAGTTTTTCTGTTCTTCCCCTTAACAATATCCCTAACTGAAAGACCAAGGTTGAATGGCTCTGAGTCCTGTCTCCCACTCCTTTGCTTGACTCCCTGCAAATAAATCCTTGCTTTGCTGCAAATAATTGGTACCAGAGTTTGGCTTTCTGCCTTGTGGGCACACAAGCCCTTGCTTAGTTACATAAGCACACATGCCTTCTCAGAATTCTGTCGGTGTTTGCATGCACAAGGCTATATTGTCACAATCTCCCTACCATATCTATTCATCTTTTTTTTTCTTGGTTTCACTTTCTCCTTCCATGTACCAAATTGGGTATAACCCAAGGCTCAATCCTCAATCCCTGCTTTGGCAGTCCAGGAGTTTCCCCATCACCTCACAAAGCTTCAAACATACAAGTAATGACCAAATCTGTAACTCTGGCCCTGATACCTCTTCTATGTCAGCTCTGACAGTTGGACACCTCCATAGGAAAATCTCGCTGAACCTTAAACTCCATGTGTTCAAAGCCTAATGATACGCACTTCAAAACTGGATTCTGTGTTCCAAAAACTCACTAGATTCTGAAATTCAATGTTTCTAAAATTAAATGCATCATCTTCCCTCATAACTAGCTTTTTATCAGAACTTCCCCTTTCTGTTAAAGATCTGAACTAAGTAGATGAGTATCAAGTCATAATCTCAGATGAGAAAATGACACTATCTTTCTCCTATCCTGTCTACATAAAGCAATTCATTCTGGTTTGTTCCTCATGAGAACAGGAAGTTGCTCTGAAGAGTTGGCTGGAGGAGAGCATCTGCAACGCACTTCATGAACTTTTGTTTACATGCAATTCTGTGTCTGTCTCCACCTAGACTTAGAGCAGAGGCTCCAGGCCCCATTAGAATGAAAGCATGTTTTGTGGTCAACGATGCTATTGTGATTCTGGTAGCTAACAGGAACATTTAAAAGCATTTAAAAGATGAACATTGTGTTATCAACAGTATTTTTAAAAACAAACAAACAAAACTAAGAAGCAAAAAAACTTTCCTTTATACTTGTAGAATTTGAGGTGCAAGAGCAAAAACAGCTCTTAACCCTCTTCTTAGTACCTCAAGGAACTAGAAAATGTCCCTACAAAAAGGAGCAGAATGGCGGAGTTCAGCGGGGAGCGTTCATTGAGGAGAGAGAGGAAGAAGAAAAGGGGAGGAGAGGGAGTGAGGAGGAGAAAGAAGAAGAAAAGAGAGAGCACTAAAGTAAAACAGGAGCCTCCAACCTTTGCAGAAGAAAATAGATTCTTCAGTGCCCTAAGCAAAAAACAAAATTTTCTCAACTGAATATTGAGGAAAGAGAAATTGACTAATCAGTTTCAAAGATTGACACACTGAGTGGCTTCTAATGGAAACTGACCTGGAAGTCTGGAGAGAAGTTTTGTTAAGGAGGCAAAATTCAGGCAACCAAAGAAGCTGGGATGTAAAATGAATAGAAGCAAGAGCAATTTCCTTTTTAAAATCATAATATGATGACCAGCCCTGGGACTTCCCTGGTGGTCCAGTGGTTAAGAATCTGCCTGCTGATGCAGGGGACATACGTTTGTTTCCTGGTTCAGGAAGATCCCACATGCTGTGTCACAACTACTGAGCCCACGTTCTACAGCCTGTGCTCTGCAACAAAAGAAGCCACTGCACTAAGAAGCCCACACACCACAGCTAGAGAGTAGCCCCCGCTCACTGCAACTAGAGAAAAGCCCATGCACAGCAATGAAAAATACAGACTTTGTGGCGAAAAATACAGATCGGTATTTAATCATATATGAGTAATCCAGAGTCTGTGTATATATCACAGCTGTAACTGGCTGGGCAGAATATACAGGTAATTCTTACAGTAATACATAATACATATATATCCACATTTATACCTAAAGTATATAATACAATCACAGCAGAAAATACCTTCAGTACTCAGAACTGAGCATGTCCAAATGACAAATGGCCAATTTGTCAATGTTCCCCAGGGTTCTGACTTTGGTTCTTCTCTTACACCATTCTTTTTCCTTTGTGATCCTCTCTTAATTTTGAGACCTGCGTATCCAGATCCATACTGTGCATTTTCACGTGTGTCCTTCAGGGTTTTTGTTTCTGTCTTATTGCCACGTAACAAACTACCACACATTCAATAGTAAAGAAACATTGATTCTCACGCTCATGAATCTGCAGATTGATTGTAGTTCGTTCAGCTCATCTAGAATGAGCTTGGCTAGGAAGTTCTGCTCCAAAGTGTGGGTTAAGCTCAGATCTGCTCTGTATGTGTTTTGTTCTGGGACCCAGAATGAAAGAGCTTTTTATTTTCATGGTAGATGGTAGAAGTGCCTTCCCTGAGCACAAATACACAATGCTGCTATGGCTTAGGCTTTGAAAGGGCAGCTGTCCTTTTCATCTGCATTCTATCAGTTGCAAGCCACGCACCCAAGAACACCATCAAAGGCTCAAAGAAGAGCAGTTTTCTCATAGAGGCTGAGAAAAGGAAGTGAATGATATTCAATCTGCTAAACTTCTCAAACTCAATAACTCCAAATCTTTCATGCTTGTTGTTCTCTTTTATTTAATGTCTGGCACCACTATACACTCAGTTAGAAAACCAAGAGTCGTTATAACTTCTTCCTACCTTCAGGAACTGTTTATCAAATCTTATTGATTCTCATTTTTACATTTTATCTGTATTTAATTTAGGCCTAAAGTGAAAACTATAACGATTTTCTGACTATTGCAACTGTATTATTCCAGAGCTGGTTGTTCCTAAAATTAGAGAAAGCAAGTAAACCTAGGTAATCATTAAAAGCTCTATTTTTTTTTACAGTACTCCATTTAATAAATGTGGAAGAAATTGAGAGGGTAACAGGCAGGAAGGCCAGGGGTCTCCAAATGGAGGAAATAGCCTGCAAGTGTCAGACATTTTTATCTCTCTTAAGCGGCAGGAGGAAACAAACTAGCAATATTTTTTCCTTCTCTATACAAATTTAAAGGGAGGTTTCTCTTAAAATACTGTGTTGCCATAATGACACCCTGTTTCACCTGAAGTTAGCTATTCTTGAGCCTAGAGATAACCAATGCCTTTTTCTTATGGAAATGTTTGTCTTAAGCTATGCTAATGTACTATGCCTTTACCCCGAACTCTGTCTCCAAGTCGGTTCCGCCTCTTGGCCCAGAACCTACTTGACAAACCAGTATGGATATTGTTCCCCTAATCTATGTAAATGAAACTATTTGTATGGTGGTCTGCCCTTCTTCAAGATTCAAGTTAATCATTTTATGGCCCAGGATAAACCATTTGGTGCCAAGATTATCCCAAAATGCATCTTACGGGTGAGGGGCCTGGTGCCATTCTGAATTTTAAGACATTCCTTTCTTTCATTAACAGACTGCTAGTGACTATATAACATCCAGCTAAAGACTAGCAGGGGGGTACTCTTTCTGCCCCCCTCTGATGCCTATGTCAGAAGCTTTCTCTATCTCCTTTATACTTTAATAAAACTTTATTACACAAAAGCTCTGAGTGATCAAGCCTCGTCTCTGGCTCCGGATTGAATTCTTCTCCTCCGGGGGCCAAGAATCCCGGTGTATTCGCGTGATTCAACAACAACCTTTCAAAATGACCGAATTTGTAAACCCTAATCAACTATTGATGGCTTCCCTGGTGGCTCAGAGGGTAAAGCAGCTGCCTGCAATGTGGGAGACCTAGGTTTGATCACCGGGTTGGGAAGATCCTCTGGCGAAGGAAATGGCAAATCAACTATTGACTCAAGGAAAAATCATCTGCAGCTGAAACCATTAGATCAGGCATTCTCAACCTCAGCACTACTAACTTTTCTCATCATCAGAATTCTTACTGTCTTTTTCTAATTTCACATCCTTGGACGGCAAGGAGATCCAACCAGTCCATCCTAAAGGAAATCAGTCCTGAATATTCATTGGAAGGACTGATGTTGAAGCTGAAACTCCAATACTTTGGTCACCTGATGCAAAGAGCTGACTCATTTGAAAAGACCCTGATGCTGGGAAAGATTAAAGGTGTGAGGAGAAGGGGCTGACAGAGGATGAGATGTTTGGATGGCATCACCAACTCAATGGACATGAGTTTGGGTAAACTCCGGGAATTGGTGATGGACAGGGAGGCCTGGCATGCTGCAGTCCATGGGGTCACAAAGAGTCGGACACGAATGAGTGACTGAACTGACTGAACTTCTCAAATGCTTGGGATACTGCACCTGTCAGTATGTTCTCTTCACTTGTATCCCATCTCAGTTCCCAACAAAAGTTTTGTTTTTTTTTTAAACTGGAGTATAGTTGCTTTACAATGCTGTGTTAGTTTCTGCTGTACAATGAAGTGAATCAGCTGTGTGTGTGTGTGTGTGTATTTCCTTCCTTTGGGACCTCCCTCCCAACCCACCCCATCCCACCCGTCTAGGTCACCACAGAGCACTGAGCTGAGCTCCCGGTACTATACAGCAGCTTCCCACTAACTTTCTGTTTTACATGTGGCAGTGCACATACGTCAGTCCCAACCTCCCAATTCATCCCATCCACCCCCACGTTCACACATCCACTCCCTACATCAGCATCTCTATTTCTGCCCTGCAAATAGTTTCATCTGTACCGATTTTTCCTAGATTCCACATACATGTGTTAATATACAATGTTTGCTTTTCTCTTTCTTTCTTCACTCTGTACGAAAAGTTTAAGCAATTTTGTATTACTCACCACATGTCTCATCACTTCCCTGGTAGCTCAGATGGTAAAGAATCTGCCTGCAATGAGGGAGACCCAGGTTTGATCCCTCAGTCAGGAAAATCCCCTGGAGAAGGGAGTGGCAACCCACTCCAGTATTCTTGCTTGGAGAATCCTATGGACAGAGGAACCTGGTGGGCTACAGTTCATGGGGTCGTGAAGAGTTGGACATGACTGAGCGGCTTTCACTTTCACCACATGCCAGCATCTATTAGAACAGTAGTGACAGGATTCTTATTGCCAGCTAGCTGATGGGCTCTCCAACTCTAAAATCCTCTTTTGTCTGCCTTCTCAGACAGACTTTCTTAAGTTGGGTTCCTTGGGAATAGACACCAAGAGAGAGATTTGTGGAAGATCTCATTTGTGTTTGTTCTCAGGAATACCACATTTCTGGGAGAGAAAGAAGCAGGACTAGACAAAGGGAGAAATTGAACTGCAAAGAAGTTGTGACAAAGGCCACTACTTATCCCATGGGTAGCTCTGGGAATAGAATGGCCCTTCAAAATTGTTTTGTTTTGTTTTTTTTAATATTTTTTCCAAATTAAGTTTATCAAGTAAATTTACATTCAGTTAAATTCTCTCTTTTTAGTGTACAGTTCTATGAATTTTGACACACACACACACACACACACTCATATAACTGCCTCCACAATAAAGATATAAAATGCTTCTATCATCCCCAAAAGTTCTCTCACATGACTTTGTGATCAATCCCCACTCCCTTTTTGCCATGGCGACCACTGATTTGATTTTTGCCATTGTGGTTTTAGTCTCTTCTGAAATATCGTATGAATGGAATCATGCAGAATGTCACCTTCCGAATCTGGTTGTTTTAGACTGTGGCAGTGACACTGTGCCATCATGTCGGCCTGACCCTGATGCACACACCTACAGGAAGGGTGTGAAACCTTGCAGAAGGCAGCTGCTTTCAGCTGAGGGCAATTTCCATCAGCTGTGAACCTTCCACGGTCAACATTCTCCTTGCTTGAAAATGCGTGCCTTGGTCTTGAAGCGATGTGGGCAGTGCACCGTGCTACCCACTGTGGTGTAAGTGTGCTCTAAGGTTTGGACAGAGTCAGGTTCAACATGTTTTGGGGGTGGGGGTGAAGGGCATATTACATCAGAGTAGTTGAGGCACATAATATCCGCTTGCCCCACCCTAACGTCCTTTTATCTCAGGCAGTGGTTCCCTACACAGTCAGTTTTGCCCCAACAAGGGAACATTTGACACTGTCTGAAGACGTGTTTGGTTGCCACAACTGGGAGGGTAGGGGGTGGAGGTTGCTACTGGCCTCTCGTACGATGCTGCTAACCACCCATTAGCACACAATACAATATCATCCCCAACAAAGATTTATTCTCATGCTCAAAATGTCGATAGTGCTAAGGAATGAGAAAGTCAAAGGGCCTCCTGGGCAACATCAAAGACTAACCCTTGAAGCTGGAGGTTAGAGCTCTAAAAAAATCTGAGAATTGGGTCCCAGTCTTAACCTTGGTGGCTCAGACGGTAATGCGTCTGTCTACAATGAGGGAGACCCAGGTTCGATTCCTGGGTCAGGAAGATCCCCTGGAGAAGGAAATGGCAATCCACTCTAGTACTATTGCCTGGAAAATCCCATGGACAGAGGAGCCTGGTAGACTACAGTCCATGGGGTTGCAAAGAGTCGGACACAACTGAGCAATTTCACTTAACCTCAGTGTGCTCCAGACAAGTTTAAAATCTCAACTCTGACAAGTCCAGGATGCCAGAGGAAGGACCCTGCTTCAAAAAGCATGGTACCTTGAGACTGGAAAATAGGACATTTAAGTCAGTGCTCTAAAAATCCTTGAAACATCAGATTCCCTTGACCTTTCTGGGCCTGCAGAAGAGGCCCACTCCTCCATATTAAAAATTAACATTCCCCCTTGCTTGAAGATGACACAGAGGCCTCTGCCTTACAAGAAAAAAAAAAAAAAACTTGCAAAGATTAAAATTTGCTTCCACCTCCTCCTCTTAGCCATCAGAGCAAACTAGAGTCATTCACAAAGTGGCATATTATGGTGGGAAGACCAAACTCTACCACCGTTACCTTTCAGCTGAGATAGTCAATCAAAACAATCTTGCATGCTAGGCAGGGGGACGACAGGAGTGGTAGTCCTCACCGTATTTCCATTTAATTCATGTCTGATTCATAAGGAAACCATGTGGATCCTAGAGGATGACACTGGGCTGCAACAAACTCCATCCATACTACCTCTACATGCAGCTGCGGTGATAGACATGCCATTTTTAGTTAGAGCACACTGGCACTGTCTCGACAACAAAGAGTTTATCACTGATCTGGTCAAAGAATTCTTTTCCATATTATCAAAACAGGGCAGAAACAGTTCATGTTCCCATGGAAGGGACAATATATTGTAGTTATGGCTTTGCTCTAAGGTGATACTCTCTCCCTCTGTCATAATCTAGTTTAAAGGGACTTGGACCATCTGAACATATATTAGTATATTCCGCAGGTGGCACCATGTTAGTCAGTTGAGATAAGCAAGAAATGGCAGGTATTTTGAAGGCCTTGGTAAGACACAAACACTCTAGACAATGGGAGCTGCATCCCATGAAGATTCAGAGGGCTGACTCACCAGTGAAAAACTGTAGGGGTCTAGTGGCCTGGGGGATGATTTAAACAACTCCTTTACTAGGATCTTCATCTCTCCTTGCCCTTATCCTTCCACTACAATTCATGCAGACCTCCAATCACCTCTGAATGACACCAAAAGCTACATGTCCAAAACGAAACTCATAACTTTCCCCAGAGACCCTGCTCCTCTCCTATGTTGTATCTCTTGGTGAGTGTCTCTACCACCCAACCCATTAATCCTATATGCCCCAGCTTTATCTCTCTCTTTACCCCAAATCCAATAAATCACTGAATCCTAAGCATCTCTCAAATCAGGCTTCTTATTTTTTCCACTGCTCTTACTCTAATTCAGGCCTTCCTCATTTCTTTCCTCGTCCGACACTGGAGACAAATACACGAGTGGAAGGGATATCAGTTTTGGAAACCTGCTGGTCTGCTGACCTGGGTTTTAATTTTCATTTTACCCATTCTCTGCTATATGAACTTGAACAATTAAACTAACCTAAGACTTAGTTTCTTCCTCTGTAAAAAGAGATAATAAATATCCAAATAATAATGTTAGTATGAGGATACAATGAAACTAATGTGTAAATTGCCTGACGTAGAGGTCAGCATATTTTCCTAGAAGGGTAGACTTCATAGTGTAAAGCAGTCAAATTCCCTCCAAATTAAATTATAATAAATTTTATATAATTCCAATCAAAAGTTCAATAGGAGTTGGCACGTAAGTGAATGAGGGGAGAGGCACTGGAGGAGTTGATTATAAACTCCACATGAAGAGTAAATATATAAAAATTGCCAGCAACAAAAAGTCATAAAGATGCAGTTATCAAAATAGAACGACTAGCCCAATAACAGACAAAAGGACCAAAGGAACAAAAGAGAGAGTTTGGAACAGTTAAAATATAAAATTCAACTGAGAAATTTTGCTTTCTATTTAGCTTTATCCAACAACTCATGAATTGAGCTGCACACCATCTAGTAAACAGGAGAGTTCTCCAAGGAGCTGTATAAAATGGATGCTTTTACAGAAATGGAACAGGACAAAGAGGTTATTAGCAAAAGAAAAGAAAGTTTCAAGCAAAGCTACCTCATCAGTGCTGACCAGAAATTTCCAGAAATTCCATTCCTGAGAGAAGTAGAAGCTGCAATTAAGTCTAGGTTTGCTGTTCTGGGGACAAGTGGTTCCATCTTAGGCCTGTTGACTTTTTTTTCCCTTTTTTTTAAACAGAAACAAACCCAAGCATAAGCGAAGCTTAGTCTAAGATTGTGTTATCCTTTTAAATGAATGGGAAATTAAAGCTAGGTGTGACTTATCTGATTTGAAAAATCTGTGTCCTACTTATCTCAACTGTATAAAAGTAGATTTTTGTTATGGAACTGAAGCACAGTGAAAGCTCTCTATTAGAAGAAAACAGAGACATGTGTCTGTAAGTAGAAGGCGAGGGAAGTCTAAGTGTGACAAGAAGCTATAAAGAAAACAATAGATTTGCTTTTAAAAAGTAAACATTTCTACATGGAAAAAGTTAACAGACAAATGACACAATGGGAAGACACCTTTGTAATACATGTAACTGACAAAGAAAGAGCCACATTCATAACACACAAAGAGCTGTCGTAAACTAGTAAAAAAAATACAACAGCTTAATTTTTAAAAGTAAATTATATTAGCTAATTCACTGAAGAAGAACTACGAATGGCAATAAAGCCAAAAATTAAAGAGTTTCAACTTCGAAAATATTTTAAGGCAAATTATGGAGAGCATTTTTTTGCCTGCTAATGTAAAAAGTTTTAGAAATGAGTTAAAAAATAAAAAAATTAAAAAGCCAGGAAAAAAAAAAAAGAAATGATAATATAAATAAAGCTTACAGTATAGAGAAAAGGTGTTCTCACCTGGTGTGGGTAGGAGTGAAAATTAGTACAACTTTTCACAGAGCAATTTGATAATACCCATTGAAAGTCATAACTACATAGCTTATACCTTCCAATTCAGTTTTTCTATCCTAAAGAAATACTAACAGAAATACACAAACACATATGTAAACATAGTCATTATAGCTTTTTTGAAACAGCAAAACTTTGGGAACAAATTAAATGTCCCTTCATAGAGAAATGACTCAAGATGTGCTGATGGTCTATGCACACAACCATTAAGAAGAAAGAGGTAGATGTGTAAGATAAATAGCTAGTGGGAAGTAGCTGTATAACACAGGGAGCTCAGCCTGGCGTTCTGTGATGACCTGGAGATTTGGGGTCGGGGTAGGGGAGATGGGAGGGAGGCACAAGGGTACAGACATATGTATACTTATGACTGATTCACTTGTTGTGTGGCAGAAACCAACCCAACATTGTAAAGCAATTATTCTCCAATTAAAAAAAAAAAACTTTATAAATGAGGGACTTCCCTGGCCATTCAGTGGTTAAGACTTTGCCTTCTAATGCAGTAGGGCGCAGGTCCGCTCCCTCTTCAGAGAGCTAAGATCCCATATGTCTCAGGTCAAAAACCGAAAACATAAAACAGAAGTAATATTATAACAAATCAAAGACTTTAAAAAATGAAAACAGAAAAAAAAAAAAGAAAAGAAAGAGGTAGATCTGTATGCTCAGAGAAAGAGATGTCCATATTGTTCTGTTCAATCATTTTTTCAACACAATGTTATTGAGCACCAGAATAAAAGTCGACCTGGATCTAATTGGAAAAATACACAAAGGAAAAAAAAAGTCTAGGAAATCATTACAATAGGTGCTGTAAAGGAAACAGAGTAGAAAATAGTAGGTGTAATCCTTGATTCATCTCTTTTCCATGCACCCAACACCCAATCAACAGACCTGAAAATTTTACTACTAAAACTAACAGATCAAAACTTTCCACTTCTCTCCAGTTCTCCTTTTATTATGCTTTTCAGTGGCTTCCACTAGAACCTAAACCCCTCACCCCAGTTTAGAAAGCCCTGCATCATCTGGGCTCCTGTCTACTTCTTCAGCATCATCTCTTGCCATCCCCAGACTCCAGCCCTGTGGTCTTTCCTGCTGTCCCTGCTCTTAATAATTGCTGAGCCCATTCCTGTTTTACAGCCATCACTTTTGACAGTGGTTTTCAACAAGGAGGAAGTTAGGAGCAGCGCCAGGGAGAAGTATGGAAATATTTGGGGGATATATTTAGTTGTGTGAAAAGATTTCAATCTAAAATGGAACTGGAGGGTACGCAGTGGTGGATCTCACACATGCGCCCTCAGAGGAATGGAATTTAAGAACCAGGAGACTGACTTCCTATAAACGTCTGGTTTATGAAAGACTGAGACTTATTACCTGACCAGTGAACATCTGCCAAGAATCTCTCTCCATCCTCAAGCCAAAAAACATGTTTCTTGGACTCTCCCTGAACTTCCCCTTCTTCACACTCCTTGCTCATAAATACAGCTCACCCTAAATCCTCAACAGACTTGCCTATAGCTTGCTACAGCACATGCTTCCCAAAGAGCAATTCCTCTACTGTTCTCAAATAAACCTAATTTCTAGTAACTTGAGCTTGCCTCAGTTTACCTCTTTATTTAGGCTGACAGTTATCAAGTAACTAGTGGACCTATTGTCATTTAAGCCCTTAAAAAAACTCAGCATATTTCTAGATGCATTATGGACTCAAAAATACCAAGAGTAAGCCCAGAAAAAGTTGTTGCCTCGGCTTGCAATGCACTCTAGCTTCATCTTCGCATTCCTGGCCCTTGTTATTTTAAATGGTACCTTCTCAGAAAGGCCTTCCCACTCATAGTTTTCTAGTCTCTCTTTACCTTATCACCCTCTGGTAATTCTCTGTATAGTGTTTATGGTATTTATAATATTTATAAATACTATAAATTTATAGTATTTATTATTGACTTGTCTGTTTATTTTCTCCACCACTCATGCTCCCAACTAGAATGTAAGTTTAAAAGAAGTGAGGAACTTACCTGACTTGTTTGCTATTGTATCCTCTGAACAATGATTGGCACCTAGTAGTTGCTTAATGAATGTTTGTTGAATGAATGAAGAATATTGGTAATATAATGGGGCGATATGATCTTGCTTTGGTTAAGATTTTTTGGATCATAAAAGCCTGGTCTTGAATCCTAGCTCTCTTACCATGTGATCTTGGGAAAGTTACTTAACCTCTCCAAGACTAAATCTGTTTTTGGTCATTTGCAAAATGGATTTGTAGAGCTGCTGTGGGGATTAGTAAACATAAATGTTGGGCACTTTGCATAATCCTCACAAAAAGGAGTCAATAAGTTACAACTACTATTTCTACTTACATACTCCATGGCTTGGCTTAGGGCAAGAATTAAGTCATGTGATAAGTGTCCCACTATTTTTAAGCAAAGGGCTTCCCTGGTAGTTCAGCTGGTAAAGAATCCACCTGCAATGCAGGAGACCCTGGTTTGATTCCTTGTTGAGAAGATACCCTGGAGAATGGATAGGCTACCCACTCTAGTATTCTTGGGCTTCCCTGGTGGCTCAGATGGTAAAGAATCTGCCTGCAATGTGCGAGAACTGGGTTTGATTTCTGGGTGGTGGAGGAGGGTATGTCAACCCACTCCAATATTCTTACCTGGAGAATCCCCATAGACAGATGAGACTGGTGGGCTACAGTCCACGGGATTGCAAACAGTCAGGCATGACTGAGTGGCTAAGCACAGGGACACATTTTTCAGTAAAAGGGGTATTCTTACCCATCTTGTGAGCCATAAGATATGACAACATGGACTTAGAAGTAGGGCAGAAAAAATGTATTCATCTTCCTCTCAAATGTACTTTCAGCTACCTGAACACTGATTATACTCCTGCTCCCAATCTCAGAACAGAGCAATTTTTTCACGTTCTTCTGGAAAGTTAGAAAGAGTCACTTTGCCACCCAAAAGACATATGAACCATCTCAGCCCCTTGTGTGGTGTTCTTCTCTTTGCCACCCTCCAGACCCCTGCAGAAGCTTCCAGAATTTCTTAGAAGCCAGAACACAACCCACCAGATGATGCAAAGAGGATGCTGAGGTTTGAATTATCTTTCCTTGTAGTTCACACTTCGAGAGTTCTGTTTGACACCTTTGGGTCTCTTTCTCATCATCTGAGTCAATGCTGTTTTCTTTTCTCAATGAAGATATGGGTGAGAATAAGACACATTTCATGTTATTGGAATCCCCAGTTTCTTTAATCTACAGTTTTCAATCTGTTACAAAGATCTAGATTCTTAGTTCATTTACTTAAGGCCAGAGAACTCTGTAGCTTCCTGAATCTTTCACCTGCCTTCTCTTTCAAGCAGGAGCAACTTATAGAATCTTCCTTTCCAGAAAATGTGTACCAAGTTCTCTTCCAGAGACTGGAAGTGGTGCAGGGGTGGTGGTGTTACGGTGAGGTGTACAACAAGACTGAGACCTAAACCAAGTGAAACTAAAAGATCCTTGCCCAGAGAAACATTTGAGGTATCAACAGATGCCTCTACAACTCTCTAGCTTCCTTTGCAAAGGTTCTTGTCTTGCATATGGTATCTTACATGAGTGGACACTTTCAGACTTCAATAACATCAAGAGTGCCTCTTGGTAACTCACTTTGTCACTTTGTTCACCCATGGAAAGCCAAGGCTAGGACAAAAGCAGTAAGGAGTTCTATCCCTTCTGTGATGAGCGGCTGGAGAAGGTAGATTCCTTAGCAGTTCATGTCTCCTAAGAAGCCCTGAGTTAAGCAGGGGGTTTTAGCTATAGATAAGATAGCAAAGTGGAGAAGACAATGGCACCCCACTCCAGTACTCTTGCCTGGAAAATCCCATGGATGGAGGAGGCTGGTGGGCTGCAGTCCATGTGGTCACTAAGAGTCAGACACGACTGAGCGACTTCCCTTTCACTTTTCACTTTCATGCATTGGAGAAGGAAATGGCAACCCACTCCAGTGTTCTTGCCTGGAGAATCCCAGGGACGGGGGAGCCTGGTGGGCTGCCGTCTCTGGGGTTGCACAGAGTTGGACACGACTGAAGCGACTTAGCAGCAGCAGCAGCAAGATAGCAAAAAGCTTAAAGTGTTATATACCACCAGTCAAAAGTGAGTTAAATAGAATTAAATCACTCTATTTAATTATATGTCAGGCTTAAAAAATAGGCATCAAAATGGATCACCCTAGGTTGTGAATATAAAGAGCATGGTGAAGGTGAAATCAATCAGTCGTGTCCAACTCTGCGACCCCATGGACTGTAGCCTACCAGGCTTCTCCATCCATGGGATTCTCCAGGCAAGAATACTGGAGTGGGTTACCATTTCCTTCTCCAGGGGCTCTTCCCGACTCAGGGATCGAACCCAGGTCTCCCGCGTTGGAGGCAAGAATACTGGAGTGGGTTACCATTTCCTTCTCCAGGGGATCTTCCCGACCCAGGGATCAAACCCAGGTCTCCCGCATTGGAGACGCTTTAACCTCTGAGCCACCAGAGAAGCCATAATGAGCATAGAAAACATTCAATATATTCAACTAACTTTATAGAGAATCTGATACATGCCAACTGCTTTTATGTGTATTACTTCATATATTTTTAAAACAATAAAAACAAGAGACATGTGAGAAAATGTTTTTAAAGGCCATGAAGACATAAGATATTATTACTTTATTTACATAGCTCAGAATGAGATTTACCCAGATATTGTTCCTAAATAGTATTTTTATGTTTGATGGGATTCATACATGATAGGATTATGGATAATTGATTTTTTAAGCAAGTAAGAAAGTTTTTAAGTGACTTTATCATGAAAGTTGGGGCTTTCCTGGTGGCTCAGATGGTAAAGAATCCGCCTACAATGCTGGAGACCTGGGTTCGATCCCTCAGTTGGGAAGACCCCCTGGAGGAGGGCATGGCAACCCAGTATTCTTGCCTGGAGAATCCCCCTGGACAGAGGAGCCTGGCAGGCTATAGTCCATAGGGTCGCAAAGAGTCAGACATGACTGAGTGACTAAGCACACATACATATCAAGAAAGTTGCTGAGGAACATAGCAGTTCCGATGACTTACCTAGGAGTGATTTTCCAAGTCACAATGTAGCCTTGTTCCCCTTGGCATTAACACTATTCCTATAAAGTCATAAGAACAGAAATCGGCATTCTTATTTTACAGAGGAGACAAATGAATCCCAAGTTGTTCGTGTCACTTACTTAAGGTCCCACATATAGAAGAGGCTGAACCCAAACCCAGGCCTTTGACCCCAAGCTCAATCTCTTTCCCTGTCACCTTATTAAAACCAGGATGCTATGTGCTGGCAGAGGGGCAGTAGGGGCAACTCTTAAAGAATACAGAAGAGAGAAGAAATGAAAAACGAATCAAACAGCAAGTCTCAGCACTGAAACTCTGTGAACCGCATCAACAGAGTTACATCAGAATTATCCCAAAATCAACAGGATTACATCAATATAAAGTATGTTATAGATAACAATATGATATAATGAAGAATATTGGTACTAGGCAAAAAGAGACTCATATTGAAATGCAAGGAGATAATGAATCACTGAAAATTAATGAGATGAGGCTCATGTTGAGTGTCATTTTATGATACAGTTTTAAGAAATCTCTTTGCATGTGGAAAGAACTTAAGACATAGGGTTAGACAATTACAGTTAAGTCCCACTTCCACCATTTCTTAGCCACGTCACCTTTAGCAAGGCTCACAACTTTCCAGGATTTCAGTTGTTTTGTGTATAAAATAAGGATAACAATCTACCTTACAGAGTTTAGTGAAAAATAAACAAGATAAGGTACATGAGAGAGCTTGACAAGCCATAAAATTCTACAGGAGTATTAAGCAGCAAAGACCTATGACCAGTGTGTAGAGGACTTCAATCTAAGAAATAACTTTCTAAAATGTAATGTAGTCCAGTACAAAAATGGGTTCCCTCACAGTTCAGTGAGTCCTCTCTTCTGAAACTATTCAAATAGAGAATATGTTTGGAAATGGGTTCCATTTGGAAATACAGCAAAGGGGACTTCTACACTAGAAGAAAGTTTGCCTTATTTCGAAGATTACTTATTGACTTAAGATCTGCAATGAGTAATTTTTGGCAACTGGGGAAATTTCAGGTTTATACATGGCAATCTTAATATACCCTGTCTTCCTTCCTTCTTAAGGCCATGATAGAGACACGTATATCTATGAGAAGAACTCAAGCAGAACCTAAAGGCTGGTCGGTCTTTATGCTGTCAGCTATCAGTGAAGAGCTAGTCCTTGTTGGTACAAACCCAAGGATGTGTAACAGGAAACAGGAGTTTTCTTTTTTTTTAATTTGTCTATTTTTATTTTTGGTTGTGCTAGGTCTTCACTGCGGCATGGGCGTTTCTTGGGTCTACTCTGTGGTTGCAGTGCACAGGCTTCTCATTAAAGTGGCTTCTCTTGTTGCAGAGCACGGGTTCTAGGGTGTACGGGCCTCCGTAGCTGTGGCACGTGGGCTCAGCAGTGGCAGCTCCCAGGCTCTGGAGCAGAGGTTCAGTAGTTGTGGCACATGATCTTAGTTGCTCCACAGCCTGTGGGTTCTTCCCAGACCAGGGATCAAACCCATGTCCCCTGCAATGGCAGGTGGATTCTTTATCACTGAGCCATGAGAGAATCCCCAGACAACAGTTTTCTGACTCCAACACAAACTGTACCTCCTACTCGAGAGTAGCAAAACCATACTATGTAAATGGCACAGCATCCTCCCAATTGCTCAGACAAAAAATGAAAGAACTGTCACTTCCCTCATGTCCCACATCCAATCCATTAACAAATTTGTTTAACACTAACATCAAATTGACTCTCAGTACCCTGGTTCAAGCCACTGCCCTCTCCAACCTGGAGTGCTAAAGCAGCCTACAACTGTCCTCCCAACTCAGAGGCTGTTGTTCTTCATAAACAACTAGAGGTCACATCACTCTCTGTTTCTAGCCCTTTAAAGCCTTTCTATGACCCTTAGAATAAAATCCATACTCTTTTACAAAGTTCCCAAGGCCCTACATCATCTGGCCTCTGGTAACCTTTCCAACCAGTTTTCATCAACTCACTCCACTCCAACCATATACCTTTTTCGTCTTATGCCTTTGCATTTTAATTTCTCTGCTTCATGTGTTCTGAGTGGTATCCCCTCAGCACTTATCAAACAATCCCCTCCTTCTTCTCCCCTCTCCACCATCTTATCTCCCTTACAATTTCTTCATTAGCACTTACTGTGTGTGTTCAGTCACTCAGTCAAGTCCGACTCTTTGCGACCCCATGGATTGTGGCCCATCAGGCTCCTCTGAGAGGAGGAGATTCGTGAGATTCTCCAGGCAGGAATCCTGGAGTGGGTAGCCATTTCTTTCTCCATGGGAGTCTTCCTGACCCAGGAATTGAACCTGGATCTCTTGCCTCTCCTGCATTGGCAGGCACTGCCACCCATACCACTGCACCGCCTGGGGAGCCCATAACTAACTAGACACTTGCTTCTTTTCTGTTGTCTATTTACCATGTCTCCATTAGAACATAACTCCATAAGAGACTATTTTTTGTCGTACTCATGGTATCTTGGATAGTTTCTGGTAGATGGGAGACATTGAACAGTTTTTGAATGAATGAGCATATGCTTCCTTTCAAGTACTAGGATTTGGGGTGACACATTTAAGGAAATAACTGCAGCAAATTTGAGGGATGCTGGTGATGTCTAACACTCAATTTTAGGTGTAACTTACACTGTGTGTATAATGTAATCTCTATCCATTAGCCCCAAACTGTCAATAAAATTTGTGTACACCCAGCAACCTGTGGTAGGAGTGCCTTGAGGGCAACGCAGATGGTCCACCGTAGGAGTACCTTAGAGAACATGCACTGCCAGAATCCAGGTGAGAGCCAGGAAACCTGCTGTTAATGTCATGTGGACGCTCAAAGAATGGAGGTCTTTCCTGAAATTTTCAGAAAACTTAGGACAACTTTTAGAACAGAAGACAACTTTCAACAGAATGTGATTGAGGTTCATGTCATTCTACTGAGAAAGAGAAGAAAGGATAACCCCATAGAATTGAAGGGGTCTCCGAGAAAGAGAAGAGACAGGCCCAGTGCACTTTTCTCTAAAGATGTACCAGGTAGAACAGTGAAGAAATGTCTGCCAGCAAAGGGAAAACTTTAGCGACAGCAAGAAAGTTGTCATTGAGGTGATGCTTTTCTACCCTCTGGGTGAAATGTAAGGAGCAAAATACCCACTTAGCTGTCTATATTTCCAAGGCTGGTGGTTTCTAGATGAATCCCAAAGATTCCTGGCTACTATCAGTAGTTATATTATTTCTGAATAATGTCCATTTTTGAGTCTGAAGGCCCTAAGGAATGGGCTTTAATTCAGCTTTCCTAGGATTACCTCATTCTGCCTCTGGATAATTCAAAACCCTGGAAAAGAAACACACAAATACATACACACAAAGAGAAAGTAAAAAATTGTTTCTACTAACATCAGAACTTAACCAAACTCCTTTGAAAAAATGTAATTTAACATACAATTTAACAGCACTCTTTCTTAGATAAGGACCAAGAAATGTCTATGGTTTAACCTCTTTAAGGAAATCTTACAGTGTGGCTTTGAGGAGGCAGCTTCTTAACCAATTCAACGTCTTCCAATGATCTGTTGTTTCAAGTTAGTCATTCTCACAGTGATGGCCCCAGTAAAGCTTTTTTTTCTGAAAAGCTGTGGTAAGTCAAAACCTACTTCAGAGGATACAAAGTCACCACTCTGGGGGGCTAAGAAAAAAAATATGGTTTTCTACGTTTTTAGTTCTTTGAAGCAAAAGAAAGAAAACCTCAAACTACTGAACCAGAGGTGACCTTTTTTTTTTTTCAATAAGTGTTCTACTTTGGGTTTAGCATTTCATAAGGGAACGATGGCTGACTCTATTTTTGTTGAGCACATTCCAAAAGTTTTAGAGTTTTGACATCCCTTGTATTCCTGCTTACAGAAAAATAGCTAAAGAAACTGTTAGTACCTCTTCCCTGAAATGAATATTTAAAGCATAGTAAGTTACAAACTTGTCCTCAGAAAATCCCAAAGGCGTCCTAGCAGAGCAGACTCAGATGCGTAAAAGGGCCAGTAGTACCACAACTAGCTAATGGCATCAGGTCCCCTCTGGATGCCCAGCACCATTCCTCTTTCCTCTTTGCTCTAATACCATTATCTAGAAGGGCCCACTGACCCCTAAAAATGGTCCAGCCAACTTCCCATGACCATCAGAACCAGTTTACTTCAATGGATGGAGCCATATGAAGAAGAAACTGATGAGGAAAATTCATTGTGAGGGTTGGGAGTACAATCAGCCAAAAGAAGGGTGAATACCTCTCTGACTTTCTCCAAGAGGTACCTGGTCAGAAACCTGACCATATAAAGCAGATTAATCAACAGAAGAGTTTTAAGGCGATCAGGTGACGTACTCCAACCTGGACCTTTTGTTTTGTTCATTAATTTATTCAACAAATACATATTGAAAAAAGTGAAAGTGTTAATGGCTCAGTCATGTCCGATCATTTGAGACCCTATGGTCTGCCAGGCTCCTCTGTCCATGGAATTTCCTAGGCGAGAATACTGGAGTGGGTTGCCATTCCCTTCTCCAGGGGATCTTCCAGACCCAGGGATCGAACCCGGGACTCCTGCACTGCAGGCAGATTCCTTACTGTCTGAACTACCAGGGAAAACAAATATGTATTGAGTATCTTCCAAATGACAGTTTCAGCTCTAATTACCTAAAAATTTTCCTCAACATTC
This sequence comes from Bos taurus, assembly GCF_002263795.3. Lineage (NCBI taxonomy): Eukaryota > Metazoa > Chordata > Mammalia > Artiodactyla > Bovidae > Bos > Bos taurus. Next base: position 40,172,186 of record NC_037343.1, on the reverse strand, counting down.
TCCCCAAAGCTCCTGGTAATTCCAAGGACCAATTAGATCTTTCTTGTTTTCTAATTCCATGAATTAAGATGCACAATTTTTTTTCATCTGTAGCCTCAAACTACCATTGGATAATCTAGTCAAAGATGGATAAACATGCACACACATCCATGAGGCAACACAGCTATGGATTCACTACTCTGAAAAACATATCCACTGAAAGGCCTTTGCCTTATGATTAAAGTTATTTAGTCAACAAATATTTATTGAGCACCTAATATGTGCTGGCGGAGAAGGCAATGGCACCTCACTCCAATACTCTTGCCTGGAAAATTCCATGGATGGAGGAGCCTGGCAGGCTGCAGTCCATGGGGTCGCTAAGAGTTGGACACAACTGAGCGACTTCACTTTCACTTTTCACTTTCATGCATTGGAGAAGGAAATGGCAACCCACTCCAGTACTATTGCCTGGAGAATCCCAGGGAAGGGGGAGCCTGGTGGGCTGCCATCTATGGGGTCGCATAGAGTTGGACACGACTGAAGCGACTTAGCAGCAGCAGCAATATGTGCTGGCACTGAGTTAGGTAATCTGGAATAAATACAAAGGCAAACACAACAGAAAAGGTCTTGCTTTTGGAACTTTTATTCTAACAGGAAAAAAAAAAAAACCAGATTTTTTTAAATGGTCAAATAAATAACCTAGCCAGATTCCTGGCTAAAAAAAAATGGAGCTCATGTGTGTGGAAAGAACCTTCTCAGATGTTTGTCTCTACCAGGAAAATGAGAAACGAAGCCATTACTGATGGAAGAGGAAGGTTAAAGAAAGGTTTGGGTTGTTTTGTGGTTTGATTTATCTTTTAGTGAAAGGGAATACGTGAGTATATATGTATTACATGCTAGTGGGCATTATTTCATAGACAGCTAGTTTGAAGATCAAGAAGAAAGAAGAAAATTTTTAAACAGGTAAAGCAGGGAAGAGGAAATGAGTCTAGTGCACAAATAAATGGTCCTCTTCCTCCTCCGTATTGGATGGAAGAAAGAGATCATTCAGATGCAGGTGGGTTTGTGTTTCAGTGGTAGAAGTGAGATTCCATGGTGGGAGGAGGGGATGTGGTTGGTTTACAAGAGGAAAAGACATGATGTAATTGTCTCAAACAGTGAAAAAAAAAAAAATGCTCATGAAGAAACTGAAGAAAAAGTGGTGGGCCTTTGAATGCTGATTTGAAATCTCTGATCACTAATAAAAAGCAGTGGTTCTCAACCAGGAGGGACTTTGTCTCCTCACCCCCAGCCTGGGGACATTTGGCCTCATTTGGTGATATTTTTGGTTATCACACAGGGCGGGAGGGGAATGCTACTGGTATCTAGAGGGTAGCAGGCAGGGATACTGCTAAACATACTAAATGTGCAGGCAGGACAACCCTCACAACAAGAATCAGGAGCCCAGAATGTCAACAGAACCGAGGCTGGGAAACCCTGACATAAAGTGATGTCATATTTGTGTATAGACCATCTCGCAAAAGTTACAGAAGGAGACAGTGATGTTCCTTGTGGGCAGAGGTGGAGCCACAGGACAGGACGAGAAGAGGACTTACTTTCATCCTATATCTTCGTACACCTTTTACAATTTGTACCATGTGCATGTATTACCTATTCAAATAAATCAAAAGACAGAAATAATTCACTGATGGATAAATAATTGATTGGCTGATTTAAGTAGATGATAGATAAAAATAAAATGAAACTAATCAATCAGTTGGAGTTATTTTTCTCCAGCAACATCCAGCTGCTAGGATGCCAGCATAAAGAAAATGAAATTTTTACAAGAGGAAAATAGTGACTGTAACAGAGTATTTTGGAGTTCAGGGTCTTTCCAAGGTACTAATTGTAATGACAGATCATGGAAAAGAGTGAAGATAAAGAAGGAGTTGATAGATAAGCAAGAAAATGATATTATTTATTAATTGAATGTCAAATATGGAAAAATATATATTTTAGGAGAGAAAATGTTGGACCAATTGAGTTGGAATTACAGGAGATTGTGTTGTGAAAATAAGGTGCTGAAGTCAAATTTTAACAGAAGTGTTATTTTTAACAGTGACAAAATATAAGGAGAAGTCATGGTAATAAGCATTTGGACAAAATAGGAAAAGGTCATTGTGACTGACCAAGGTGAGAGGGCAAGAAACAGGTGTTTGGATGGATCTCTCAGATTTGTAGCTTCTTCTGGAGAATGATGTACCTCCCCTTATTAATAATGGCAGATACTATTTTTGACATTCCACTATGTATCAGATACTTTATGTACGTATTACCCCACTTTTGTCCAAAAAAGGTCAAGTGACCTGCATAGTTATTAAGTAGAGGAACGAAGATTCAAATTCAGGTTTTTAGGCCCAAAGTTTATGCCCTTTCCATTGTGCCATGTCTCTGCCACCACGAAAAGACAAACTGTCATCAAATCTATGGGAAATAGGTGAGCTTAACACTGGCAATAATATTGGTAATGGAAACTGGGTAGTAGGAGAAAGAAGGGAAAGAGAATATAGTGAGGAGAGGAGAGCCTGGCAAAGATGCAAAGGTCTGCCTCATAACTCTTCTCACACTAGTATATTCTTCTTTAAGTGGGCTTAAGTCATAATGAATGAGGAAGCCATGGAGAAAAGAAATAATAAGGAAAAGATACAAACCTTAGTGATTTCCAAATAGAACACTTATAATGCCTACCTATATTATAAAATATAGTTTTTGTTATGGGTATTCTTTTCATTAAAAATGTACAAAATACATATAAATATGGTTATATTATGGGAAAACAGCATTAATAACTGACAATCAAAGAGCTTTGAGGACTATTAGAGTTGGTTACCAAAAAGCATTCAAAATCTACCATCAAATGCAGCCCATATTCTAACATGCCCTTCCCAATTTCCACATTCTTTCTACTTATGTAACCCTCTAGTCACATACTCACACTCACACACACACACACACACACACACCCCTACAATTGCACTGGAAATATACATGCTGTATAGGGAGTGCATTAAGTTCCCAAAAGATTTCTTTTGCTTCTCTGTTAACATGACCTGATGGCTCAGACTGTACATCTAGAAATAAAGATGCTGCCAGTGGGATGCTGGCCTTTCAGTCTCTTTAGCTTATCATGCAAGCCTGGTCCTCTTTTCCCATCCCTTATACATTCATGTCATATCCATATACATGAAAGACAGCCTCCCCTGAGGTAGACAGTAGACCCACCCCAAGAGGTGAGTTCAAAGGTGCCATTTTCAATGTGTCCGAATGCACTAGGCCACTTAAGATGAGTGTAGTTGCTGACACAAGCAACTGGTAGTCACTTTTCCCTGCCTTTGCACCTCCACATGGCAGCCCAGAGTTTCATGTTCATTGCTCACAGTCCTCCTCCTGTCTGGTTTGTGGACCTTAGGTGAGATAAGGAACTGTAGACCTGCTGGACTCTGTGGTCTCAAGATCCTCCTGGTTCATGTCTTCGCTCATGACCTCAAGTGGACTTCAGAAAACTCTCATTCAAGACAATATTCTCAGGGCCTGTAATAAGGAATCATAATGGAGAGAATCCCAGAGTGCTTTTCTTAGAGTTTATATAAGCCAAAAAATGTCTTAGATTCCTCAAAACTGACCAGAGAGAGTTCAGATACATTGACATATAAATGGTCAGCACTGGTTAGATTGAATACAGCCCCCAGGTAGCTGCTGCGGGCCCACATCTTGCCAGAAGTGCAGTAGTTCATCATCTTCCCCTCCATCAGCACCATGTCCTGGGGGTACCTAAAGTTCCTGGAGTAGACCTTGTGGCTCAGGGGCTGGTTGTTGCAGGACTGACCCCGGAAGTACACTTTGGAATACACAAAATACAGCCCAGTTTCATTGATCACAAGGCTGCCCTTCTTGTACTTCACCCCAGAGACCAGGGCAATTCCATAGGTGTCTTCCCATTCCAAAGGGATGGATCTTGAGTTGAGCTTGCCTGAAATCAAACCAGAGAGGAGCTTTCAGCCAGGAATGCTCATGTATCCCACAGATCAAGCTTTCAAGGCAAAACTGTGGACGATTCCTTGAGCAAATGCTTTTTCCCTAAGTGACAGAGAACTGGGTGATGGGTCAGACCTGACCTGTTACTGAACTTCTTCAGCACGTTTATCAAATTGACTCCCTCGATTTTATCATCCACACAACTGGGACAATAACATATGTTTCTAACCAGCTGCAGTGAGAAAAGACTAGGATGATTTTAGCTCTCTGGAACAGAGATTCTATGAACAGAGGTTCAGAACTAGCATCCAGATTGCTAGAGTTTGAGTCTCTTCATGAGAGGAGAAGTCAAATCCAAGGAACTCTGAAGTTCTAAAGTTGGAAAGGATCTTAGGAATCATCTAGTCCAACTCTTCACCTACACGAAAGATTCTTCAGTATGGGCAAAAATCCCCTTTCCTTTGTATCTGCACAGCATGGTGTACATACCTACTTCAAGCAGAGAATGCTGAAAATATTGCTTTCATACCTTTCATGTCTTTCCCTATTAGATTGTAAGCTCCTTGAAGGCAGGTGCCATGTGTGATTCAACTCCACATGCCCCAGGTTTGGCACAAAGCATGTGCTTAAGAAATATCTGTTGATCTAAACTGGATCATTTTACAGCCTCTGCTGACATAGTTTCAGGGACAGCAGCATGCCAGTTTCTGTGATACGCATCCACTTTGCAGATACTGGTGGACTTCACACTGACAGTGCCCCCACTGTCTTGCTATCAAATCATGTCACTCCACGGCACGACCACGTGTGCCAGGACCCAGCCTCCCTTCTCCTATTTCTGCATGGACAGAGTAAAGCTCTCCCAGAAAACCAGGGAAACACATATTGAAATAATTCACTGTTCACCATCTCCCCAGCTCTCACCTCTTGGACCTGTGTCCCAAATTCCCCAAGGGTCCTTGGAGCGAGTGAAGAGAGTGAGCTCCTTATGAGCAGGGATCATGTCATAAGCAGCTCCATTTCTCCTGTTTAGAGCAGGGCCTTGCCCAGAGCCGCCCTTTGTGTGTGTGTGTGTGTGTGTGTGTGTGTGTGTGTGTGTGTGCATGTGTGTGGTGTTGACGTAACTAGAAAGATGTGACTACTCTTGGGTTTCAAATACTGTCACTGGAAAGTATCATCTCCCTCAGAGCACAGTCACGGAAACCAACCAGCTACTCTGCTTTTTGCCAAAGGCTTTCCCAAGATAGCCCTCCAGATACAGACCTGTTAAATGAGCTGCTTTTTTCAGTTCCTTTTTCTCAGAGGGTGGACTGGGGTGACCTGTATTATAGAGAGATGAAAGATACATGTAAAAGTGACATAACTACTATTCTTTTTTGTGGGACTCTAAACAGGGCATTTAAATAAAAGATATTTTTATAAGCATAAATGGCAACAGTCTAACATCCACTAATCATTCAAGTCCAAACTGCAGGACTTACAGCAGCCTATATTTCAGAAACAGGTAAAAAGGAGTCAAATTAAGATAGACATGCATAAATTATAAATTACAAAACAATATAAAGGTCAGTTTATAAAGCCCTCCATATAAGTTACTGCATTTATAACTCCCAACAATCCTTTGAGGCGGCAATCCTTACAGATGCCAAAATGAGCTTGGAAGTTGGGTGACTTGTCCAAGAAGACCCGCTAACTCAGTGTCAGAGTGGGACCAACACTCAGGTCTCCTGAGTCCAAATCCCGGGCTCTTGCGTCTCTGGCTCTGCTGCCCTCAGGACTACAGGACAAAGGTTGAAGAAGACTGCTAATGTCCAGGCCACTAGGTCTTCCCCAGCGGCATTCTACAGTTGGCCACAGATTAATTCCTCTAAGGTCTCAAACACCGCGAATGACTCCTCATTAAACAGGTAATTGCACACAGGTGTTCCCCACCACACGCTCTCTGCCCATCTGTCCAGCCTCCTCTGGCTCACTCCCCTACCCTGGACACTGCCACACAACAGTTCTGAGCACACCCAGCCTCCTGCCTCTGTGCTTTTGTCCGTGCTACTCTTCCTGCCTGGAATGCCCTCCCAAACTGATCTCTGTGTCAAATTTCTATTGACACTACAAACACCACCTAAAATATCTCTTTTCCTGGAAAACATTCCCAAGCCTTTCTAATCAAATATGATTTTTCCCTCCACTGAAACCTGGAAGCATTCTGGCTTCACCCTATTTTGTCCATTCTGACTCACCTTTTTTTCAATGGTAACTGGATGACTGGTCTTACTCCTCCAAATAAATAGCAAATTCCTTACTATATGTTTCATCTACCAGAGTAATTAGCTCAGTTTCTAACCCAGGGCATGCAATCAGTATATGTGCATTAAATTAAATTGAAAGATTGAAAATAGACAACAGTTCTCAAAATAGATACTATTTCTCTGACTTGAGATATTTCAGTGGAATAGCACTACCATTTGGCTAATGAGTTCAGCTAACTTAGACTTTGAAGAAAGTTGCATAGAAGAGTGCTCATCCACAGCAGGCTCCTCACGGTTAGCCTGTAAAACTCCATATGATGTGCGCATGCTCCCACCGAGACTATGATGTGAGCAGTCATTCCCTCTGTAGCTGCCCAAGACCACACATCATGAGTGAGGTGTTAGCGAACAGGAAAGGCAAAACTGAGTCTCTTCTACATTCCTATACCACAAACCATCTGTGCAGCTATCTGGCATTCAGCCATAAACTGACAGGAAATGGAACAGAGAACCACATGCTGCCTATCTTTATATCCCTCAAGTGTTGGTCTCATAGAAGGTACTCAATAAAAATATCTGCTGGATAAATGCTGGAATAAATAAAGTAGAAATATACCCTACACTTTTGAGGATGACTGTTTCCTGCTCCAGGGTCTTTGCACATGACATTCTCAGAGCTGGACTGCTTTTCCCAGCCTCCCACACCCCCGGCCCCTCCGCCACACATACACACACTCACATTAACAACACCTCCTTAGAGGGGACTTTCCAGACCATTCTATCTTAGGTTGCATTTAGCACAGCTTGAAAGTCTGTTGTCTGTTTGCTTGCTTTTGTTTATCTTCTCTAGCATGCTAAGAGCTCCATGAGAGCAGGCCCCTTGTCTCTCTTGTTCTGCTATCACCCACTAACCCACACCCAGACTGGCATGCAGGAAGCACTCCAAGAACATTTGTGAAAGAATAAAAGATTCAGTGAGTTAACTGTGGAAAAATGACAGTGAACCAAATAAGAAAGTTTAAATAATCTACAGTAGTAAGTACCTCCCAGTTAACCTGTTGGAGTATAAGTCCTTCTAGATGCTTACTAAGAATATGAAAATATGTATATGTATTTAAAGAGTGAATATTAAATGAAATACACTGTTTTATAACTTGTTTTTTTATCTAACAACATGGACAATCTCTATGATATTGAATGTCCTTCTAGTATACAGCTTTAGTTGCTGCATGTTATGCTCTTGTGTGAATACACTGTGATGTGTTTAACTAATTTCCTATTGAGTGGCATTTAACTGTCTCCTAAATGGTTTATTAGAAATAGTCTTCTAAGAAAGTGGTGAACATCCTTATTATAAATTTTCAGACACATTTTATTTTCTTTAGATAGCTTTAGTGATGAGATTACAAGGTAAATTAACAGTATTAATCCTTTGATATATTTTTCCCAACTGCTCTTTAGAGAAGGTATAGTGGAGAAGGCAATGGCACCCCATTCCAGTACTCTTGCCTGGAAAATCCCATGGACGGAGGAGCCTGGTAGGCTGCAGTCCATGGGGTCGATAAGAGTCGGACACGACTGAGCGACCTCACTTTCACTTCTCACGTTCATGCATTGGAGAAGGAAATGGCAACCCACTCCAGTGTTCTTGCCTGGAGAATCCCAGGGACGGGGGAGCCTGGTGGGCTGCTGCCTATGGGGTCGCACAGAGTCTGACACGACTGAAGTGACTTAGGAGCAGCAGCAGCAGCAATTTACATGCCCACTGACTGTCACTAAGCAGACCCTTTTCACTCACATTTTTTGCCAATTGGGCTTTATTTTTTTAAACTTCACTAATTAGATGGGTCAACCTAGGTATCCCCCTTTTTAAAATTTGCATCTCTTATCTCATTAGTAGAGTTGCTAATTTGATTTCTATGTGATAACACACCAATTTCTGGCCCATCTGGTTTGGCCTAAGGAAGATACTTAATACTTGTTATTGGGACAGGTTGATCTGACTCATCTGCTAACTTGATTTTTAATCACTAAAAGGACTCTAGAGAGTGTTGAAAGATGAGTAATTTGGTACCCCTTTTACCGGCCACATTTCACTGATCTTCAAAGCTATTTTATATTAGAAATCCTCCAGAAGCTTTATTCTTCTAACGAACATTTGTACTCTGCTTGGGTACATCTGGAATTTCTCTTTACAGGTTCATACCCAGAATTAGAAACCAGAGGACCTTACCAATAGCTCCTACAAGAGCCTACCTTCCAGGGCAATAGGGTGTCTTGGGTTTCTCAGGCACAGCCTGAGAATTTGGAGCAGGCTTCCCTGACTAGATGACCAATGCTGTCTTCTCTTTGCAGAGGCATCTTGCCTGTCATCTTTATTTCTCATTCCATGACCATCAGAGACAGATAGGAGTAGGAGTTTCCCTGTGTCACAGGGCCAGAGCATGTACTGGTAAGAGCTGGAGGTGACAAGGCATCAGGAGCCTGAGTTCCTTCTCAGCCCCATTCCAGCCTCTGTGCCCAGAGGTCTTGGGCACATTACTAATCTGTCTGGTGTTTTGTTTCTCTTCTGAAAGGTGAGATGACTGGACTGGATGTTCTCTAAGCTCCTTTCCATCTTAGTTTAATGAGTATTCTAAATCCACAGTTTCCCAAACTATGTCCTGAAACTTTAAGAGGCCGACGTTCAACATTGTGATCTTCCTGTCCTGGATGTCACATAGAGGATTTCCCTTTATTATCAAAAATAGTGCATGATTGTCTCCGAGTGAAGTGGGACTACCCTCTGAAAAATGCCTAACATTTTCCTCCAAGCTTTCCAGCGGCTGCAAGAGAACCACCCTAATGTGGATGACTGCTTGCCCACTCTTTAAAAGCTTAAATATAACCTATTAAAATTTAAATCAGATCTGACTCTTAAGTAATCTCTTATAGAGTTTAAATAGGAGAGCAAGGATCTTTCCCAGCAACAGCTGTGTCTGCCTGCACCTCCCCTTCTCTCCTGAGGAGCTATAGCCGCCGCCCTGTGCATGGGAATCAGGAGGCCTGAGGAAGGGGGCAGGCCTGGAGCCAGCTCCTTGTGGGGGCAAAGGTCCAGGGTTGTACATGTGTGTTTCTCTTTCCAAATTCAAGCAGAAATTAGTTTTGAATTTTTTTGTGATACTTAACTAAACTAATTTTGAACAGTTAAACTCACTTCATATTTTAGGGCAGTTTCAAGAACCAAAATGACATGAGATTTTGGAATTGGTTAGGATTTCTCTTCCATAGTCTATATGTGCCCAAGAATAAGATGGAATTCAAGGTACTCCTCCAACATGGTTCGGTGCTGAGGACTGTTTTTAGAAACTCAGTGTGCAAGCATAAAAAAACTCACCTATTTGCTTCTCCAAAGATGATGCTGTATGCCTTTGGCTGGTGGACTGGCAAAAGAGAAAAGATATATAATAACTATGAAGCTCTTTAAGCAAAGGAAGAACTGTCAAATAAACTAAGCACTGGAAAGGAAATCTAAGCACGCAGAACCTCTCCTAACTCAGACTCTGGCCAAGCAATTGTGCCTGTCCATGCCTCAGTTTTGCGATTTGAAATAGTTCTAATACTTTTAAGCACTTCCAGGGAAATTTAGTTTGTGCATTTGAACAAATTCACTTCTCAGATGCCAAGTTCCTTTTCTTTGTTGAATCAAGTATGAGGTAGGTAGTAAAGGTCTTCCTTTCTCAGATGATCAGCCAACTGAGAAAGGAAGAACTCTTAACTGCCAGTCCTAATTTGATCCTGATCCCTCCCAAGATAGAAAATACTCCTTCCACCCATATGAGCCCCCATTTCTCTGCAGGTAGAATAGGATGGCTAGTGTGATTCATTTCTAAGACAGGAAGAAAGGATTGAGAAGTACGCTGCAAGCCAAGTGTGGTCCATGTGGATTCCTGTTGCCCTCCTCCCCCACTTCAGCAGGGCAGTTTCACCCCATCCCCCACCCCTGCACCTTCAGGGTGTGGCAATCCCCCAGGCAGCTTACCTCTCTGAGTTCAGCCAACTCCTTCTGTAGATGGAAGAGCTGAAATATCCCCAGCCCCAATCCAACCAGGGCCACCAGAACCATGAAAAACATCACAAGGAGACACAGGCCTGTGTTGTGGTCCCTCCTCTTCTTCAGAGGTGGTGGCGGTAGTGGAGGCAGGGGTGGCGGTGGCGGTAGTGTTGGGGGTGGCGGTGGTGGTGGCCTCCTTTGCCCCGGCCTTCCTGGCACTGAGGACGGACAGGGGAAGACTGATCCTGGAGAGGCCCAGGGGGAGCTGGCACTGCTGTCCACCCAGAAGATTGGGGGGTATGGGTAATTCAAGGGCTGCTGCATGGCATCCAGTGCCTCAGGCCAGCCCCCAGCCCAGGGTTTTCCTCTTCTTCAGTCGTGTGGAGGCCCAGGTGTCAAAGGCCAGACTCCTGTTTCTGACTGCTCAAGAGAAGGAAGCCGGTTCTCTCTTTATAGAGTTTCCAGAACTGAGGGAAACACCTCTCTTTCGTTCTCTTTCGGCTTCTCAAAGAGACACCCACTCACTCTGCATCTGACCCTGAGAAGCCTCAAGAAACTCAGAGCAAACCCCCCCGGGAAGTTTCCGCCCACAACTTTATGATGAAAGCTTTCAAAACCCCAATCGCTGCTGCCCTGCTCCCTCAAAGGCTGGGAGGGTGGGCTCGTTGTCCTCAGGCCCTGAGAGAGGGGGTAGCATCAGAGCAGCTCTGTGGGCTCCAGCCGTTGTTCAGCTACAAGGAGAGTGGCCTGTGGGGCGAAAGCACCGAGTCATGGCCAGAGGAGTCACTTCTGTGTCTTACCTTTGGCAGGAGGGAATCACCCCCTGCTGCCATCCCTCCCCCACACCCAAATACTGTTTACGCTGACACAGCAAAGCACCATAGTTTACAGGTTACAACATGCCTGCCTACTCTATAACAGATCAGAGACTGCAAACCAGTGGCCCATATGCCTCACAGAGTCCTCAGACTTGCTTTGCTTGTGCCTTATAATGTTGTTTATTTCTATTTACTGTCCTCCTCAAAAAACAGGATAGTCCATACTGCAGACATTCATCTCTGTTTTGCTGAACCTAGAACTCAGACCAGAAAAGCAATAGCCATTGCGATACTTTAAGTATCACAAGATAAACCAACCACAGATGCCTGGGGCAAAAGATTACTGTTGAGACTCACAGTGGACTGCTGTTATCACTGAATAGTGTTCTTCCAAAGTGTAAGCACCAAATCCCAATCCCCAATGTAACTGTACTTGGAGATAATGCCTTTAAGGTGTAATTAAGGTTAAATGAGGTAGTCTGAGTGGGACCCTAACCCAACATGATTAATGTCCTTACAAGAAGAGGTAGAGGGCTCCCTTTGTGGCCCAGTGGTTGGGAATCTGCCTTGCAATACAGGGGACACATATTCCATTCTTGCTCTAGGAAGATCCCACATGCCATGGGGCAACTAAGCCCTAGAGCTGCATCTACTGAACCCACATGCCCTAGAGCCCATGCTCTTCAATGAGAGAAGTCGCGGCAACGAGAAGCCCATGCTTGTCTACAACTAGAGAAAGCCCATGCACTTACAAGGACCCAGCAGAGCCAAAAATAAATAAATAAATACTTCTTGAAAAAAGAAGAAGTGGTAGAAGGGATGCATGTGTACAGACAAAAGGCCAAGGGAGGTGGTTATCTGTAAACACAGCAAGAAGGTGGTTATCTGTAAACCAAGAAAAGAGGACTTAGGAGAAACCAGCCCTACCAACACTTTGATCGTGGACTTCTATCATCTAGAACTGAGAAAATAAATTTTTGTTGTGTAGGCCATTCAGAAAAATTGGGATAGTCCATATATGTTATAGTCATATTGGGGTTTGAAACACTAGAATATTGGGCAGTCTGGAGGCCCTGTCTGCAAACCCAGTCAGCTGGACTTGGGCCACTGCTGCAGCTCTCAAGGACAGGACATGGGTGTGCCAGGCTGCCTGGCTTGCACACCCTCCACTGTGTTTCCCATGAACCTCACTGTGAGAAATGGCCTTCCTGGGCCCTTTAGGCATCTCTGTTTGCTACCTCTGTTATGGTTGTCAACATTTGTTGGATCATGGAGAAAGCAAGGGAGTTTCAGAAAAACATCTATTTCTGCTTCATTGACTACCCTAAAGCTTTTGACTGTGTGAATTTCAACAAATTGGAAAATTCTTAAAGAGATGGGAATACCAGACCACCTTACCTGCCTCCTGAGAAACCTGTATGCAGGTCAAGAAGTAATAGTTAGAACCAGACATGGAACAACTGACTGATTCAAAATTAGGAAAGGAGTATGACAAGGCTGTATATTGTCACCTTATATGCAGAATACATCGTGCAAAATGCCAGGCTGGAGGAATCATAAGGTGGAATCAAGATTGCCAGGAGAAATATCAAAAACCTCAGATATGCAGATGACACCACTCTAATGGAAGAAAGTGAAGAGCAACTAAAGAGCCTCTTGGTGAGGGTGAAAGAGGAGAGTGAAAAAGCTGGCTTAAAACTCAACATTCAAAAACTAAGACCATGGCATCCAGTCCCATCACTTCATGACAAATAGAAAGGGAAAAAGTGGAAACAGTGACAGATTTTATTTTCTTGGGCTCCAAAATCACTGCAGACTGATTGCAGCCATAAAATTAAAAAACCCTTGCTCCTTTGAAGGAAATCAATGACAAAGTTAGCATATTAGAAAGCAGAGATATTATTTTGCCAACAAAGGTCCATATAGTCAAAGATATGGTTTTTCTAGTAGTCATGTACAGATGTGAGAGTTGGGTCATAAAGGCTGAGTTGAAGAATTAATACTTTCAAATTGTGATATTGGAGAAGACTCTTGAGAGTCCCTTGGATTGCAAGGAGATCAAACCAATCAACCCTAAAGGAATCAACCCTGAATATTCATTGGAAGGACTGATGCTGAAGCTCCAATACTTTGGCCACCTGGTGTGAAGAGTTGGCTGATTAGAAAAGACCTGGATGCTGGGAAAGATGGAAGGCAAAAGGAGAAGAGGACGGTAGAGGATGAGATGGTTAGACAGCATCACTGACTCAGTGGACATGAATTTGAGCAAACTCCAGGAGAGAGCGGAGGACAGAAGAGCCTGGCATGTTGCAGTCCATGGGGTCACAAAGAGGAAGACCCGACTGAACAACAACAAGAAAACAACGAAAGAGATCATTTGACTTAATTTCAATATATAATAATTAAAAGGAGAGAAATAGAAACAATAGAGAAAAATAACAGCATATAATCACCGAACTGGGCTGACCTATATCCAGACTTGAACAGTGCTGGGAAGTCCCTCATTAACAGCAATCTGGAGTCTCATTTGGGAAAGGGTCCTGCGGGGAGCTGCCCATGAGAACGGGGTCCTTTGTCTGAAGGACACAGCTCTGGGAGCTGCCTCAGTCCTTGAGAGTTTGCTTGCAAACATAGCTCTCTGTCCCGCCACCCCAGAGATTAGGCGCTTATTTACTGCAGGCACCTGGAGTTCTGTGCAAACTTCTCACGCACAGAGAAATGTTATCTGGTGTAAGAAATAATAACAGGGAGCCATTCCCATGCTCTCAAGATTTCTTGTGACTGTTTGTAACATGTATAGGCCAACCAAGAAAAAATGTCAACTGTCTTGTCTTTCTCACGCTTTTCTGTATAAATATGAGATGTTGAATAAAGTTGGTGTCAGACTGCGTCCCTTCGTGGTGACGTGTCTGAACCTCTCGACCCCATCTTTGTAGTCTCTTGCTTTAGTTTCTTTCTTAGCCCCGCCGTGCACGTTCTCGGGACCTGATCGCCTTTGCCGGCTGGCTCCGGCAGGGTCCTGGGTAGTGCATCCATCCCATGGATGAGACTCCAAATTGCAGTTTCAAGGGCTCCCACTTACAATCCCAGGTTGCAAACTGATAACCATCATCAATTTGCACTTAAAACTGTAGCTATGGTTTTCATAACTTTTGAACTGTCGTGTTAGAGGAGACTCTTGAGAGTCCCTTGGATACCAAGGAGATCAAACCAGTCCATCATAAAGGAGATCAGTCCTGAATATTCATTGGAAGGACTGATGCTGAAGCTGAAACTCCAGTCCTTTGGCCACCTGATGCGAAGAACTGACTCATTTGAAAAGACCCTGATGCTGGGAAAGATTGACGGCAAGAGGAGAAGGGGATGACAGAAGATGAGATAGTTGGATGGCATCACCAATTCAATGGACATGAGTTTGAGTAAACTCCAAGAGTTGGTGATGGACAGGGAGGCCTGGTGTGCTGCAGTCCGTGGGGTCGCAAAGAGTCGGACACGACTGAGCGACTGTTTCACCTTGTGCATTTTAGGATTTTCTTGGGCCCCGGGGTGGGTTTTGTTGACCCTCAGGGGCTCAAGAATTCCAAGACCTGCTCCCATTCTTATCTAAAGTGCTGCCTTACTTGCTGTGCATGCAGGCAGGCATGGAATCTGAGCAGTGTCCAGGCAGGTGAGAAGCCGGTCAGAAGCCTGTTCTGCTTCTGAAGCCTAAACAAGACTTCCTCCATTTTAATTTTCCTAACATGACACAGTGTTCTCACTCTTTTACAGGTGGGCAGAGTTAACATGCTTTTAAATTCACATATGGGTTTCTTCATAAGCAAAAAAAAATAGTAAGTTTATAATTAATAATCAAAAAACATAATTTTAAGAGTTCCACCTTATGTACAACCAAAACACAACCCTTAAAGTATCCTGAAGTAATCCTTAAGAGCAGTTGTATAGAATCATATTTTTAAACTATAAAAATTTTCCTGAGAATGGCAAAGATTCAAATCAATGGAAAAAACCCCCCATATCCTGGATGGGGAGATTAGAAAAATGGTTAGGATTGTGTGCTTCTGATGTGAGACTTCCTGGGTTCAAATCCCAGCTTTTGCACTTGTTAGTTATGTGAGCTGGACAGGTCACTTTCCCTCCTCTGCACCACAGTTTTCTCATCTATAAAAATGGGCGTGATTATAATAATACCTATTTCACAGACCAATATGAGAATTAACTGAGCCACAGCACTTGATACACTTAAAACAGTCCTCAACATAAAAGTAAGCACTCAACAAATGTTACTGTTCTTGTTGTGTTTGTGGGAAAATATAGTGTATCTTCCCACAAATTATCTGGCTGTAGACTTAATGTAATTTACCTTCTTTCACTAAGAATAAAAGACAGGGGAGAGAAGAGAGACTGCAGCAAAAACTACAAGTCAATGTCTGACGTCCAGTATCCTGAGAGATGCTACCAGTGAACAGATGTACCAATGGATTCCTGTTTCAGGCTAAGACCATGCTGCTTTTCTATCTCAAACTCCCACAGAAAATTCTAGACTTATTCAATAGGAATTATGCTGTAGTTTCACATTTTCCTCTGTCCTGCTTCTTGATTAATTCTGTGGTAGGCAGAATCAGAATCCTAATATCTGCCCCCAAACCCCAATGCCCTCCAACCCTAGAGAGAACTCTGAACTGAAACAGAGACAAAGGGAGCAGTCTTAAACCTGGGTGCCACTCTTTGATAATGCTACCCCAAGCATCGCAAGTTGGTAAAGTTCCTAGCAAAATAAACACCCTGACAAACAATGACAGGGGCCCATCATAGTTTGGGGTTCTACCAGAACCTTATGAATTAGCAAAAATTATCTTTTACAAATAGATGTTAACTCTGTGATCACTAAAGGGAAAAAATTGTGTATTTGCTCTTGGGAGATGCACTGAATAAATAAATCAAAGAGCCAGCAGAGTTTCTTTCCTTCTCACCTTCACCCTCCTACCTGCATCTCTGAGTCTGGAACCAGGGTTTGTTGAGGATGGATGGGGCAGAAAGACTCAGAGTTGGTGATTTCTTTCAGCAAGTAGGATTGCCAGTCAGAGAGATTTAAAGAGATGTGCATGAGTTCATCTTTGTTTTTCTCCACATGTGAATCAGTTTTCTTAACATAATCCATCTTTTCTCCCAGTGAATCACAGTATATTTATCATATATGAAGTCTGTACCTATAGTTGGGTCTTTTTCTGGGCTCTTATCTTTGTCTCGTTGATTTCTTTCTCTATTCCAGTACTAGTGTCACACAGTTCTCAAAATTATAGCTTTATAAAATGTCTTGAGGCTAGTATGGCAAAATTTTCCCTTTGATCCTCTTTTTCAAAAAAAACTTGAGTATACTTAATCTCTCCTATATCTATTCAGTTCAGTTAGTTCAGTTCAGTCACTCAGTTGTATCCGACTCTTCGCGACCCCATGAATTGCAGCACACCAGGCCTCCCTGTCCATCACCAACTCATGTTCACTCAAACTCACATCCATCGAGTCAGTGTTGCCATCCAGCCATCTCATCCTCCGTCGTCCCCTTCTCATCCTGCCCCCAATCCCTCCCAGCATCAGAGTCTTTTCCAATGAATCAACTCTTTGCATGAGGTGGCCAAAGTACTGGAGTTTCAGCTTTAGCATCAGTCCTTCCAAAGAACACCCAGGACTGATCTCCTTTAGAATGGACTGGTTGGATCTCCTTGCAGTCCAAGGGTCTTCCAAGAGTCTTCTCCAACACTACAGTTCAAAAGCATCAATTCTTCGGTGCTCAGCTTTCTTCACAGTCCAACTCTCACATCCATACATGACTACTGGAAAAACCATAGCCTTGACTAGATGGACCTTTGTTGGCAAAGTAATGTCTCTGCTTTAGAAAAGAAAACTAGCATGGTCTTAAAATGTTCTACTGGATTCTTTTTACTGTAATTGCACAAATTTAGGTGAAGTGTTTTCTTTACAATGTTTTTGCCCTATTGACAGCTTTTCATCTGTCCTTAATGGCTTTTAAATTTTTTCTCCAGGATGGTCTTATCCATTCTTTCTTAGATTAATTGCTTGATATTTTGTAATTTTGTTGTGATAATAGACATCATTTTCTGGGGTATTTTTAGATTCTGTGGTAAGCAACCTCTACACAACCCCAATGATCCTCCACCTCCTGGCATTCACACTTTTTCATAAATCCCTCCCGTCACGTGTGGACTGGACCTGCTGACCCACTTCAAATAGAATAAAGCACAAGTGTTGGGATAGCACTTCCAAGATTAAGTCATTAAAAGACTGTAGCTTCTGCACTGCACATGACTGACTTCTCATTGTATCCTCATAGGGTGGAGAGAGGAAGCAAGATTTCCTCTGGCTCTCATTAGGGCACTAATCCCCTTCATGGGCTTCCCTGGTGGCTCAGACAATAAAGAATCTGCCTGCAATGTGGGAGACCTGGGTTTGATCCCTAGGTTGTGAAGATCCCCTAGAGGAGGATACGGCAACCCACTCCATTATTATGCCTGGAGAATCCCCATGGACAGATAAGCCTGGTGGGCTATAGTCCAGCCAGTCAGTTCAGTCACTCAGTTGTGTATGACTCTGTGACCCAATGGACTATAGCACGCCAGATTCCCTGTCCATCACCAACTCCCAGAGCTAACTCAAACTCATGTCCATTGAGTCAGTGATGCCATCCAACCATCTCATCCTCTGTCATCCCCTTCTCCTCCTGCCTTAATCTTTCCTAGCATCAGTCTTTTCCAAGGAGTCAGTTCTTCACATCAGGTGGCCAAAGTATTGGAGCTTCAGCTTCAGCATCAGTCCTTCCATTGAATATCCAGGACTCATTTCCTTTAGGATTGACTGGTTGGATCTCAGTGAAGGCCAAGAGACTCTCAAGAGTCTTCTTCAACACCACAGTTCAAAAGCATCAATTCTTCAGTGTTCAGCTTTCTTTATAGTCCAACTCTCACATCCATACATGACCACTGGAAAAACCCTAGCTTTGACTAGACAGACCTTTGTTGGCAAAGTAATGTCTCTGCTTTTTGATATGCTGTCTAGGTTGGTCATAGCCTTTCTTCCAAGGAGCAAGCATCTTTTAATTTCATGGCTGCAGTCACCAACTGCAGTGATTTTGGAGCCCCCTAAAATGAAGTCTGTCACTGTTTCCATTGTTTTCCCATCTATTTGCCATGAAGTGATGGGACCAGATGCCATGATCTTTGTTTTTTGAATGTTGAGTTTTAAGCCAACTTTTTCACTCTCCTCTTTCACTTTCATCAAGAGGCTCTTTGGTTCTTCTTTGCTTTCTTCCATAAGGGTGGTGTCATCTGCATATCTGAGGTTATTAATATTTCTCCAGCTATCTTGATTACAGCTTGTGCTTCATCTAGCCTGGCATTTCGCATGATGTCCTCTGCATATAAGTTAAATAATAAGGGTGAAAATATACAGCCATGACATACTCCTTTCCCAATTTGGAACCAGTCTGTTGTTCCACGCCCAGTGCTAACTGTTGCTTCTTGACCTGCATACAGATTTCACAGGAACCAGGTCTGGTCGTCTGGTATTCCCATCTCTTTAAGAATTTTCCACAGTTTGTTGTGAGCCACACAGTTAAAGGCTTTGGCATGGTCAATAAAGCAGATGTTTTTCTGGAACTCTCTTGCTTTTTCCATGATCCAGTGGATGTTGGCAATTTGATCTCTGGTTCCTCTGCCTTTTCTAAATCCAGGTTGAACATCTGGAAGTTCACAGTTCACGTACTGTTGAAGCCTGGCTTGGAGAATTTTGAGCATTACTTTGCTAGTGTGTGAGATGAATGCAATTGTGTGGTAGTTTGAACATTCTTTGGCATTGTCTTTCTTTGGGATTGGAATGAAAACTGACCTTTTCCAGTCCTGTGGCCACTGCTGAGTTTTCCAAATTTGCTGGCATATAGAGTGCAGCACTTTCACAGCATCATCTTTTAGGATTTGAAATAGCTCATCTGGAATTCCATCACCTTACTAGTTTTGTTCATAGTCATTCATAGTTGCAAATGACTCTAACTGACTTAAATAAATGCTCTTCATTCTGTAATAATTTAGACTCTTGTAAACTTATGGAACTCTCTTTATTTCTGATAGTGTGCCTATTGACTCCTGGGGTTTTCTTTCCTATTAACATAACATTATTAGCGGATAAAATGGTAAATTCTAATCTCCCTTTCTAATCCTATGCCTCATTCTTTTACTTTTCTTTTTGGATTGTCCCAAACCTCAAGAACTATATAAAACAGTAATTTTTATTATGGGTATCTAGCTCTTATCCCTAATCATGGAGAGACTGTTCTAAAGTTTCTCATAATAAGTATGATGTTTTTCTAAGGTTTTGTTTTTATTTTTTTTATTTTATTATTATTTTTAAATTTTATTTTATTTTTAAACTTTACAATATTGTATTAGTTTTGCCCAACATCGAAATGAATCCACCACAGGTATACCTGTGTTCCCCATCCTGAACCCTCCTCCCTCCTCCCTCCCCATACCCTCCCTCTGGGTCGTCCCAGCGCACCAGCCCCAAGCATCCAGCATCGTGCATCGAACCTGGACTGGTGACTCGTCTCATACATGTTACACATGTTTCAATGCCACTGTCAATAAAGTTTCCTACTATATCATCAGAATCTCATCAGCAAACAGATGGAACAGAAATTAGGATAGCTTGAGAAGGGCTTAGCAAAAAGGACAACCATATAAGTAAGATGTAGGGAAATCAAAAAGAAAACAGTATACTCTTTTATCAATAGAAGGAACAGGGTTGTTATGACCACTAGTTAAGAAGAATGATAAGTTATTGGAACCTAAGAAGGGCAGACTTGTATGGAGAAGACAGCCTAATAGGACTTGTGACTTCAAGTCAAGAATTGCAGCCAGTCCAAGGTGTACTTGGAGAATAAATATCTGTCCTACTACACAAGCTTCCCTTGTGGCTCAGCTGGCAAAGAATCCGCCTGCAGTGCAGAAGACCTGGGTTTGATCCCTGGGTTGGGAAGATCCCCTGGAGAAGGGAAAGGCTACCCAGTCCAGTATTCTGGCCTGGAGAATTCCATGGACTATACAGTCCATGGGGTCGCAGAGAGTCGGATACAACTGAGCGACTTTCACTTCACTTTCACAATAGGATAGATTCTTCTCTTCTGCTGGGGCTTCCCATTAGGCAAATTCAATCAGAAGCCAGAGGGCAAGGAAGTCCATTGAAGTAGTCCACATAAGGTAAATTCACAGAAGAGAGAGCAAACAATAGTCCCATTCCCTACCGTCACCTTCTTCATGTTCCTGCTGCCTAGAATTTTAATTCTGGGTTGTGATGGATCCTTACGGGGCCTTTGTACTAGTATTTAAATGGTAATTTAGCTGGGTATACATTTCAAAATCTAACTTTTTTTCCCCCAAAGATTTGCAAGTAAGATTTCTTTCAAAATTTTTATCTACTTTCTTGATGCTTTGAAGTTTTCAGATATCTTCCAGCTCAGTAATACATCCAATACATTCTTCAGCTATATCTTTTCTAAAATTTAACAAATTCATTAAGATTTTTGTTTCAACTATAACATGTTTTCAAATCCAATATTTCCCACCAGTTCTTTTTGAATTGTTTTCCTTGATTAATGTTGTCGGTATTTTACCTTCATATTTTTGGAAGGTATTTCTTATGCTTATTTTAAACTTATTTTCTATGGTCTGTTAATTTTCTTTGCCTGGTATAACTTGTTTGGTGGTGTCTTTCTTTTAGAAAGATCATATGTCTGATCACTTTTCCTTGCGAGCTACACATTCCTGCAAGTTTCAGTTCTCATGGAGCATAATATGAAGCATGTGTGTGGGAGCTAGAGGGAGGGAAGAGGTGGAGGTGGCTAAAGCCCAGGAATCCAGGAGTAATTTATGCCCTTCCTAGGGAGCTTAGGGAATTGGCAGTGCATCCCTCCTTAGGAGGAAGAGCCTCTGGCATTATAATCTGGGGTAAATCATCCCCTGTTTGCCACCTACCTTGCCAAAGAAAATCTACCGAGGGTCTGCCTGACATTGCTCTTTTTTTTAAGAGATTTTCTTCCTCAGCTGGAGTCATTTATCTATACCTGCTGTTGACTCCTCCTCCCCACCTCAGCCAGATTCCAGCACTATATTGATATTTCCCCCAGTGCTTCTGGGCATCCACTGCTGCTTATCTGCCTCAAAATGACAACCAAGCAAGATAGGAAAGAGAAACACACAGACTCATAAAGCTCTGGCCTGGCCCATCTCCGTGTGACATCTGACCCTCTTCTCCCCTGAGCTGTTGTAAACGTACACGCACATGTACACTGAGATGCAGCCGCCCCTTCTTCTCCCCTCAAGAGCTTCTCAGGTTGATGTTAGTTTCTCAGGCCCATCAAGACACTGCCTATTTCTTGGAGTTGTTTCAAGGGTCAGAGTCAGAAATACATGTTCGTAAGTCATCTTGTCAGCTCTGCTATATTCTTTACATCCATTGCCTCTAGTGTTATTGTGAGGATTAATTAAATGAGTTGATTCACATGAGGCACTTAGGAGAGTGTCTGGAATACAGCACGTTTTACAACTGTTAGCAGTAATTATTATTTGTCATCATCATCATTAATATGCAGAATAAGTCTATGAAAATGAGTATATTATCTCATTATTATCTCATATTATATTATCTCATTATCTCTAATTATTCAGAATAATTAGATTATTAGATTAGATTAGATTAGATTCAGAGAAGAAAAGTAAACCTGGCAAGAGGTTGAGCCAGGCTTCAGTCACCTTTAAGTCTATTTGATCTGCAAAGAGTGTGCTTTTTCTATTCTTTTTATCAGTGGCCCTTTTCTACTCCCACTTCACAATCTGATTGGCTCAGGAAAATCTGTAAGATATTGAAGGCTTTTTAACTCACTTCAGGAGGTGGATGACCACAACTTTCTCTGTGCTTCAATTTGATCTCTTGTCTGTAAGATAAAGGTAACTTTGATGTTCTTTTCTAGTATAAAAGACTGAATTAGAGGATAAGCGATCAAGCACAACTCTTGTTTCTCCAGGTCACAGCAACTTGAATGGGGACAATCTGGAGACGTGGATGACAGCAGCAGTGGGGCCAAAATTATCCTTCATCCCCGCCACTCCATGCAACAGTATTATTGGATGTCAAGACTATTCTCATTTTTTCCCTGTCTTTTGTGTATCAACTGGAGTCTGGACAGAAAAACAGAAGCCACTCCAAGTATGCAAAGTGGGGAAAGGATTAATACAGGAATTAAAGATTGGGCAAACAAAAGTCAGCAAGAACAACTTTAGGAAACTTTGAAGTTCAGACTCATGCTACAACCAGTAGTTTCAGCTTCCAACAATGCTGATACTGGTGATTTTTAGGTGAACAGCAGAAAGCTGTAGGAAAAACCCAAACCACTTCTGCTGTCCCCAAACACTTTCCAGTAACTACTGTGACAACCAGTGGCTTCTCCTCCATTACTTTCCAAATCTCATGGAATTGCTTCTCACTGGTGGAATCCAACTGGACTCTCACTTGCAATGGAGTGGAAGAATTGTCATTTCTCAGCTTTGTGCTCCTGGGAATGGGGAAGAGGATAGAGACAGGGGTAGTACTAAGTATTAACAAATTACACGTGGTACACTGTGTCTGTTTTGTTCAACATCACTGAGTAAAAACTCAACATATGTTGACTGAATTAATAATTCCAAGAGGGTCCCAGGTCATGAACAGGACTATTTAGTGGGAATTAAGATTCTATTGCAGCCTCGTTCAGTGATGTTACGTGCTCCATAGCCTGATAATACCCTACACGTGCTATCAGCCTGTCATTGACTTATTATGGAATCATGACAACATTGTATTTCTTCATCTTCCACTGAGGTGGGTCATGTCACTTCTTCGGTTGTCACTGATGCAAGTGTAAATCTGATCATGTAAGTCTGCTTCTTAAAAGTAACACTTCAGTGGCTGCCTATTGCCTTTAGAATAAAATCTGAACACTTTATCATGACTTCCAAGACTCTGCATTATCTGGGCTCTTCCCAGCTCTCCAGCTTAACCGTTTCTACTCCCTTCCTCTCTCACTACACACAGGCCACATTGGCCTTTCAGTTCATCAAATGGGGCAAATTCTTCCTTGCCTCAGGATCTATGCCCAAGATGGTGCCTAGAAGGCTCTTTGCCCCAGCTCTGCCCCACTTTTATTTGACCAGGTGCTAGAACCCTTCAATGCTAAACTACATATCACTTTCTCAAAGAGGTCTTCACTTGCCACTTCATCTAAAGGAGATAATTCCATTTAGTGTTCTCTCTCTGGGATTTTTTCCCCCTCTTCTGGTACTTATCACTATTCTATAGGAGGTATAAAATCACATTGCATTCAGTTGTACACCCAGCCCAGCACAGTGCCTGGCAACTAATATGCACTCAATAAATAAATGCTGAAATTCTTTACAGGCTCCTCATAAAGTGATTTTACAGAATGCTCAAATTATGTTTCACTTTCTAAATTTCCCATCAGCTTTTGGCTTTTAAACCTGAGACAAGCCAAAAGACATTTGAGAGGAATAGACTTACTACCAAAGGCACCTGTTACCATTAATAATCCAACTGGATCCCAAGCACTCATTGGTCTTTCCTGCCTCCAGATGACCTCCTTTCCACCCAAAGTATGTCCCAAGAAGCCAGGGAGAGACTCCGTCATCTCTCTTGCTCAAAGGTTTTAATACCATTTCATTGTATTACTATTTCTCTCAGGAGGTTCATCTTGTTCTCCTGCAGTTAGAACCCTGGTGGCTGACCTTGACATGGTAAGTTAGGTATGCCTCTGCTCACTGGCCATATTTTCCTCTCAGTCTCTGTATGCAAACACAGAAATACATAGTATACAACTGGGAACAGTGTCGGAGGTCATACATTGGTTCCCTAAATCTTATCAGTGACCAATTGCTTTAATTTCTCAAAGACAAATGAATAAATATTCCAAGCCAAGAATAGTGTCTGGTATTAGAGGCACTCAATAAATGTATGCTGATTATATGAATATAGATAAAGAAACTGATACTTAAATAGATTAAGGGACTTGCCTGAAGTCACACAGCCTGTTGGTATTGAGCCAAAATTCTAATCCAAAAAGGACACAATGTAAGAGGGATTGTGAAACAAGACTGCTCTGTGAGCAGTGCTCCCAAGTTTATAGGGCTGAGAACCCACTGCCCATAGGCCAGTAGGAGACAGGATAGGACAATATCTATTAAGACTAAAAATGTCTGAAGAAATAAGATCAGAGCATAAATAAATGAAATAGAGACCAAAAAAACAATAGAAAGATTAATTAAACTAAGAGTTGGTTCTTTGAAAAGGTAAACAAAATTTACAAACCTTTATCCAGACATCAAGAAGAGGGCCCAAATCAATAAAACCAGGGGGAAAAAAGGAGAAGTTACAGCCAATACCACAGAAATGCAAAGGATCATAAGAGATTACCAGAAACAATTGAACACCAAAAAATGGACACTTTGCCAAGATAGAACCAGGAAGAAATAGAAAATATGAACATATCAACTACCAGTAATAAAACTGAATGATGAATTAAAAAAAAAACTGGATGACTTCACAGGTTAAATTTACCAAATGTTTAGAGAAGAGTTAATGCCTATTCTTCTCAAACTATTCCAAGAACTTGGAGAGGAAGGAAAGCTTCTTAACTCATTCTATGAGGGGCCAGAATCATCTTAATACCAAAACTAGACAAAGATATCACACAAAAAAGAAAATTATAGGCCAGTATCACTGATAAACATGGTGCCAAAATCCTCAACAAAATACTAACAAACCAAATTCAACAATACATTAAAAGGATCTTAGACCATGATCAAGTGGGTTTAATATCAGGGATGCAAGGATGGTTCAGTATCCACAAACCAATCAGTGTGATATACCACATTAACATATTAAAGAATAAAAATCATATGATCATCTCAATAAATGCATAAAAAGTTTTTGATGAGATTTAACATCTATTTATGATTAAAAAAAAAATTCTCTCACAAAGCAGCTATAGAGAGAATATACCTGAACTATTATAATAAAGGCCATGTATGACCAGCTCATAGCCAAAATTATACTCAACAGTGAAAAGCTGAGAATATTTCATTTAAGATCAGGAACAAGACAAGGATGCCCACACTCACCATTTGTATTCAACATACTGTTGGAAGTCCTAGCCACAGCACTCAGACAATAAAAAGAAATGAAAGGAATCCAAATGGGAGAGGAAGAAGTAAAACTGTTACTGTTTGCAGATGGCATGATACTATACACAGAAAATCCTAAAGATACCACACACACACACAAAAATACTAGAACTCATCAATAAATTCAGTAAAGTTGCAGAGTATAAAATTAATATACAGATGTCTGCCACACTTCTATTTCCTAACAAGAAACTATCAAAAAAGAAATTAAGAAAACAATCCCATTTACAAGCACTGCAAAAGAATAAAAATAAGTCTAACTAAGGCGGTAAAAGAATGGTACTCAGAAAATTGTAAGACACTGTTGAAAGAGATTGAAGGCAGCACAAACAGATGAAAAGATAGCCCATGCTCATAAATTGGAAGAATTAATATGATTTAAAAGAGCATACTACCCAATGTAATCTACAGACTCAATGCAATCCCCAGCAAAATATCAATGGCATTTTTCACTAGAAGAAATAATTCTAAAATTTGTATGGAAACACAAAAGATCCCAATAGTCAAAACAATCTTAAGAAAGAAAAGTAGAACTAGAAGTATTATGCTCCCTGATTTCAAACTATACTTCAAAGTTATAGTAATCAAAACAGTATGGTTCTGCACAAAAACAGACACATAATTCAGTGGGAAAAAGATATCCTAGAAGTGAACCCTGGTGGCTCAGACGGTAAAAGTGTCTGCTTACAATGCGGGAGACCCGGGTTTGATCCCTGTGTTGGGAAGATCCCCTGGAGAAGGAAATGGCACCCCACTCCAGTACTCTTGCCTGGAAAATCCCATGGACAGAGGAGCCTGGTAGGCTACAGTCCATGGGGTCGCAAAGAGTTGGACACGACTGAGTGACTTCACTAGAAGTGAACCCACATTTTTATGGGTAATTAAAGAAGGCAAGAATACATGATGGAGAAAAGACAGCTTCTTTAATAAATGGTGTTGGGAAAACTATACAGCTACATGCAAAAGAATCAAACTGGCTTACTCTCTTAAAGTACAAAACTCAAACTAGATTCCTCTCTCAAAGCACAAAAATAAATTTGAAATGGATTAAAGACTTAAGACTTGAAACCACAAAACTTCTAGAAAAAACCATAAGCTCTTTGGCATCAGTCATAGTAGAATTTTTTTTTTTCTTTGTATATGTCCCCTCAGACAATGGAAACAAAACCAAAAATAAACAAATGGGGCTATATCAAACTAAAAAGCTTTTGCATAATGGAGAAAACTATCAACAAAATGAAAAGTCAACCTACTAAATGGGAGTGAGTGGAAGGAGATATTTGCAAAAAAATATATCCAATAAGGGGTTAATATCATACACAAACCACACATACACACACACATATATATATAACTTACACAATTCAACATCAAAAATACAAACAACCCAACCAATTGAAAATGGGCAGAGGATCTGAACAGACATTTTTCCAAACAAGCACATGAAAAGATGCTTAATATCACTAATCATCAGGGAAATGCAAGTCAAAACCTCAATGAGAAATTATCTCATACTTGTCTGAATGGCTATTATCAAAAAGACAACAAACAACAAGTGCTTGGAAGGACGTGAAGAAAAGAGAACTCCCACCCAGGCACTGTGGGCAGAACTGTAATCTGGTGCAGCTCCTATGAAACTCAGTATGGAGATTCCTTTAAAAATTAAAAACAGAACTACCATATGATCCAGCAATTCCACTCCTGGGTATTTATTTGAAGAAAAGGAAACAACTAATTCAAAAAGACATATGAACCCCTATGTTCACTGCAACCTTTTTTTACAACTGCCAGGATATGGAAATAACTTAAGTGCCCAGAAACAGATGAATGGATAAAGAAGATATATATAAGGGAAAATTACTCAGCCATAAAAAAGAATGAAATCTTGCCATCTGTGACAACCTGGATGAACCTAGAGGATATTAAGTAAAATAAGACACGCAGAGATAGACAAGTGCTATCTGACTTCACTTATTATGTGGAATCTAAAAAACAAAGCAGGAGACACAGAAATAAAGAATAGATTTTTGGACATAGTGGGGGAAGGAGAAGGTGAGATAATTTGAGAGAACAGCATTGAAACATATTGCCTGGAAAATCCCATGGACAAAGGAGACTAGGGGGCTACAGTCTATAGGCTCACAAGAGTCGGACATGACTCAGTGACTAAACCACCACCACCATATACATTACCATATGTAAAACAGAGAGCCAGTGGGAGTTTGATGTATGATGAAGGGAATCCAAAGCTGGTGCTCTGTGACAATCTTGAGGGACGGGGTAGGGAGGGAGGTGGAAGTGGGGATCAAGAGGGAGGGGACACATATATCTATGGTTGACTCATGTTGATGTATGGCAAAAAGCATCACAGTATTGTAATTATCCCCCAGTTAAATAAATAAATAAATTTTTTTTTTTTAAAAAGCAAATGAATAAACAGAAACGGATTCCTATATACAGAGCAAAAACAGGTAGTTGCCAGAGAAGAGGGTTGGGTCAGGTGAGGAGGAACTGGTAAGGGAGATTAAGTACAAAATTCTAGCTGTAAAATAAGTGAGTCACAGATACGAAGTGTACAGTGAGGAGACTATAGTCAAGAATCGTGCAGTATCATTGTATGCAGACATATTGTACCTAGGCTTATCATGGTGACCATTTTAGTATATATAGAAATATCAAATAATAGAAACTAACATGGCATTGTAGCTCATGGCACTAAAAGCAAACAAACTCATACAAAAAGAGATCAGATTTGTGGTTACCAGAGGCAGCGTTTTGGGGGGAGGAGAAACTGGATGAAGGCAGTTAAAAGGGACAAACTTCCAGTTGTAAGATAAGTATAAGGGATATAATATACAACATAATAAATATAATTACTGCTGTATGTTATATATTGACTCCTGGGTCAGGAAGATCCTCTGGAGAAGGGAACAGCTTTCTACTTTATTATTCTTGCCTGGAGAATTCCATGGACAGAGGAGCCCGGCAGGCTGTAGTCCATGGGGTGGCAAAGAGTCAGACACAACTGAGCAACTTTCACTTTCACTGTGTTATATATGAAAGTTGTTAAGAGAGGAAATCCCAACAGTTCTCATCATAAGGAAAAAATTTTTTTCTACTTCTTAAATTTTGCATCTATAAAAGATGATGGATGTTCATTAAACTTGTGATAATTATTTCATGATGTATATATAATGTATATAATTATTTCATGATGTCTTCATAATGATGTCGAATCATTATGTTGTATACCATAAACATATACAGTGCTATATGCCAGTTATAGCTCAATGATTAACTGGAAGTGCAAAAAGACTGGAAAGACCTAGGTCTTGTGGGCTCTTTTAAGAACCTTTATTGATGTTTGAAATGCTTCTCACATTTATCATGGTGCCATGGTGGGTTTGTGGGACGGTCACATGTACTAAGGACTGACTTAAATGTCAAAGTCGTTGTTTTTGTCACCCACTGTTTCCTTTGAGTGTCTAGCAGATGTTAGTCAGGGCTATGCAGCTGGAAGAGCCTTCTAACCTCAGGGTCTCAGGAGAAGAAAATTTGAGCATACTGCCTCTGAGTCTGGATATGTTTCACTGTCTATTACCGACGGCGGGACAGCCACACCCCAGTAAGTGAAAAGCCCTAGGCCTTGTACCAGTTTGCAATTTGATAAATGAGGTATTCTCCACTGAGCTTTCTTTGCAAACTAGCAATGTCTGACCAGTCTGAAACCTTACAGTAAAGTCCTAGAACGTCAATGCTGGAATAGGGAAGAGCTGACTGACTCACGTCCCTAACTTCACAGATTTGGACCTGAGCTCAAGAGAGGTAAGAGGATTCTCCCCAAACCACAACCAGTATGGAGGAAGAACTAGGAAGAAATCCCACCCTATCTCCTGGTGCTTCCCTACCACACCTTCTACATCTGGAAATGAAACACAGGAAGCATTTGTTTCTGTTCAGTTCCATCCATACATGTCTTGAGCACCTAACAGGAGCCAAGCAGCATGGAAGGGTGCAAAGACAAAGCCATGGTCAAACACAACTCCTTCAGGAGCTCTGAATTTGGTGAGTTCTGTCCCTGTGGTCATTTTCATGCTAAGTTGCTTCAGTTATGTCTGACTCCATGGCCTGTAGTCCGCCAGGTTCCTTTGTGCATGGGATTCTCTAGCCAAAAATACTGAAGTGGGTTGCCATTTCCTCCTCCAGGGGATCTTCCCAACCCAGGGATCAAACCCAGGTTTCCAGCATTGCAGGCAGATTCTTTACCATCTGAGCCCCCATGGAAGCAAGAACTCTATACATTACCTTATTTTACCCTCAAGCAGCCCTCCATGATAAGAATTATCCTATCTCCATTTTACAAATGATTTGAGAGGCTAAATAACCTATGAAGAGGCTGAGCTTAGACATGAATTCAGGTCTTCCTACCAGACCACACTGTGACGCTAGGTTTTTCCTCTCATCACTTCCCCCTCATCCCTGCAAATTCTCACATGCCTTTGACAAATAAGTTCCCCTCCCCAAATACATACCATCAAAATCCCTATTTATCATTCTAGGGAACCTGAATTCCATGTGGAAGTTTCTTGTTCTCACTTTTAAACTCCTAGTCCCCACTTCTCCATGCCTCCTCTTTCATAAGGTCTACCTGTGTCTGAAGCCACACTCGCAACTGCTCAGCTCGCCTTACCTCCCTAAATGCACTGTACTCCACGACTGAGACCTGGACTGAATGCTCAGACTCCACCCCCTCCTCTCTCCACCACAAGACAGACAGCCTGGTATTTCTGTCGCCTCTATTAACAGAAGAGGTAACCGGAACCCAGCAAAGCATCCTCTCACAACAGGAAGTGCTGGACCCCCACACCTCTACTCCTCAGGGTTCCTGCTCCCTGACCTCCTCGCACCGCCCTGTGTGTGGTTTCTACATCATGTTACACGTGATTTTTTCTTCCGTCTCCACAGGGAATCTATCAGTCCAATCCATTCCTTCACTCCTTCCAGTTAAATACCTCACTCTATTTGATCTTAGTCAAGCTGCCTGATGGAGCCCCATATCCCCAAGTCCTGCCTGGTAAACTCTTCTTCCCAAAGTCAGCTCAGACATCAGCTCCTCTGTGAGGCCTTCCCAGGCACAGTGAATTCCTCCTCCTTCAAGGTTCCTGCAGCTTGTTTATTATAGCACTCAACACACCACGTCATTGGAAATCTAGTCTATTTCCTAAACATAAGCATCTTAACTCTTGGGACACTTTCAAGTCAATTTTGCAATCTGTAATCTCTAGCCCAGAGGCTGGCACACAGGAAATGTTCAATAAATATCCCCTGAGTATTGCTTGTCTAGATAGACCTGTGGAGAACTAGTACCAAACAGTAGAAGGTTCCACTTTCTCAGAGGCAGAGGGAACAACTTCTTTCATCAGTGGAGCCCCACTGTGCTTACAGTCACAGCGCTGTAAGCACGGCTCGAGCCACCCTGGGCTGGGGTCAGTTCCCAGTTCCGGGAGATTCCTAAGCTTGGGATAACGATGTGCTGGCGGAGAGCTGGGGCTCAGGCTGCACTAGATGTTCTGAGGTCCCCTCTACTCCAAAGACTATATATGATAAGGGAGAAGTTGGTTAAAAGATCAAAAGACAGATAGGAAAAGGTGTGGACAGAGGAGGGTGGAGGTGAAAGAGCCACGAGCCAGAAGATAAAGATTTAGTGAGGAAAGGGAGGCTGAAAACTGGGGAAAGGAGACTGGAGGGACTGGCAAGAAGAAGGACAAAAAGAGGGAGACAGGTGCGTGGACACTGGGCATGATCAGATTCCCAAGATCCCGTGCCATAAGGACAAAGTCATCCAGAAAACTAAAACTGAAATGCTGAAAGCTGCTGCTCTTAAAAATCAGTCCAAAATGGACTTAATGCATCTCCCACCCAAACAGGAAACTAAATCCTCAGAAAATCAGCTGCAGCTGACAAAAACCAAGACGCGGAAGAACACAGTTACAGCACTTACTGCCTGGCGCCATCTGGTCCTTCCCATGTGCCGTGGGCTGGCCAGCCCCGAGTCAGCACGCCGGAGCATCAGTCCTTAAGCAACAAGGAGCCAAGGGAGGGCAGACAACTTCCCAGCTCTGGTGCCCCAATGGCTCCATAATCCGTCTAACCTCTTCACCCAAAACTTACTGCACGTTATAGGTGGTGACACTGCAGGCTGAGCTCTGGGACCAGACCAACTTCTGAACAGGAAATAACAGGAGACCTGCTCTCCTGTCACCTTGGGGCTACAGGCCGTGCTCTAACTTCATACCCTTATTCTTATCGACCAGCAACCATCTGGTGCCCCAAGCAATGCTTATCTAGTGTCACACCGGGGCTTCAATCTGTACCTATAACTAAACTACATTATGACGAATAAGTTATGTAATGTTTGTACCTTAGATGTCTTATCTGTGAAATGGGGGTAATGATGACAATATACTTTATGTGGTGATTTGATGATTAAATGAAAAAATACATAGTGAGCATCCAATAAAACATCTATTCTCTTAACCTTTGCTAAAAATCAAATAGAACATATGTCTGTAACTTTTAGAAGAGAGTATATCTGGTATGCCACTATAAAAATATTTAGCTCTTGTGTCTTTTATGAGACAATGGGTAACTGAGAAAGTCCTTATTCAAAAAAATAAAATAATAAACTATAGCCAAAAAAATAGGATCCTGAGTGTCACAGAGTATCCAGATACTGAATCAGATCCTTTATGTAGATTATCATATCAGTTCCTCAAAATAACCCAGTTAGGTTAAATATCCCCATTGGCAATAAGGAGACCAAAGCTCAGAAAGATTAAATCATTTTTCAAAAGAGTGGCAGGGCCTGGGTTCAAACACAGGCTGTCCAGCTCCAGTGTCCATAATACACTGCATCCAGGAATGGGATTTTGTTCCCCCATCCCTGAAGCCCTGCCCTCATGCCCATTCCTCTCACACTCGGGCCTGCTTTGCTCGCTGTTGTCTTCCCTAGGCCTGTTGCCCTGCCAGATTCTCCTTCCAGGGCCATGCCCTGGCACCTTGCTCCAGTCCCCTGGTAAATGCCCCATCGATCTACCAAGGCACCTACCTGGCATCTCCTGTTCCATGCTTCACCACTGCAGAGGCCAGCCTGCCTGTCTTTTTATTGCCAGCTCCAGAAACCTGCCCCCATCACCATACAGAGGTTAACCTCTGCATCTTGCTGTCCACAGCAGGTCTGTCCTGCCCCTCACGGAACTGGTTTTCACGGACACTGAGATACCTAAATGCATCCCCAGGAACAGTGACTGACCCGCTGGCTGAATCAACTTCCTCTCTGCAGATACCTAACTTGTGAGAACCCCAATCCTACAATGCACTTCATCTTCACATATCACTCACATATCAAGGTAATTGGACCGTATAGAAAGGGAGACCTCAGCCCTGGGTCTGGCACTCCTCGGGCTCCAACCCTCTGAGGGTAGGGATTCCGGGGGGAGAGCAGAGGTGCTGGGGTTTCCTTTATCTTGCAGCTCTGCACCATCCTTGTTCCTGCACAGCAAGGCCTGCTCTCACGTCTGCACCCTAACCCGTGTGTGAACCTACATTCTGACAGCTGACACAGAATGCAGGTTCACACACAAGTTAGGATGTGTGTGTGTGTGCACATGTGAGTGTGTTTAACAGCCTGCAACGGCCCTGCTCACTCTCCCTGGGCTCAGATTAACCCATACCACCACACAGGACAGAGGGAGGGCCCAGAGAGGGCTGGGCAGAGAATAAAGACACAGACAAGAACCCAGTGACGATGGCCACTAAAGCAGTTTCATTTCCACAACACTCCTTCGGTCAATTGTTTCAACTCCAACTCCACAGAGTTGAAGAGTAAGGGGACTGCGGTGGGAGGGACACTGAGGAAGTGGTCAAAGGGTGGCAGGAAGCACTTCCTTTCACAGGTCTCAGGGGCAGAAGCTAAGTATTATGACCTCTCGGTTCAAACATCTCTTCTCCTGTCCCATAGCCCCTTTCTCCAGTTTATAGACACATATTTTCTGTTTTCTCCACTTTTTTTCATATCTTCCTGTACCTATGTGCTGTCTTGCCTCTTGAAGAGAGATCCCTGTGCTCACAGCCATGGAGCTGGAACTGAAATTCATCTTAGCATCCAGCCATCAGTTCATTCTTTCTTTCTTTCACTCTCTATCTAGCATGGACCTGCCTTGGGTTTCAACAGTGTGATCATCCAGTATAACTTCTTAGTTGTCCAGTTGGAAATCTGAGATAAAAGAGCTTTCCAAACTGAAATGAGCATCGTGGCTGGCAGTATTTCATTTCTATTAATGAAATATCTCAGAATGATTAAACATGAAATAGACACAATTTCTTGTTTCCTGTGCACAAATGTCTCTCTCCCTTCCTGTCTCATATCTTCCATGTTTAGGCACACAGCAGGCATCTGCTCATTTTGTGGGCAGTTTCATGTCACAAGGTCAGTGGACAATTGATAGTTGGTTGACTGTGTCCCAGAAACTAAGCCTAGCCCACATTGGATCTGAAGATATCCGTGACTTAGGACATCTCTTGTCCTGAAAGAAGTGTTGAGCATTATTGTCACTCACATTCCTCTTCTTCAATCTAGCAGAAAGGAGTTTTTAAAATTTAATCTTGCAGTGCTCAAGTTTTGCCATATACAAATATGGAGGAGGTATAACCCAGAGGATTGTAGACTTGAATGTCAGCCCCAAATCAAATACTTCAGAAATAAAGTGCAGTACACTAGAGATAAAACATCCAAAACCTAACATTAGAGATAAGAGAACGGAAGCCCAGAAAAGAAGTGAATTACTCCATAATTAAGAGCATTATGGATTTTGAGTG
This sequence comes from Bos taurus, assembly GCF_002263795.3. Taxonomy (NCBI): domain Eukaryota; kingdom Metazoa; phylum Chordata; class Mammalia; order Artiodactyla; family Bovidae; genus Bos; species Bos taurus. Next base: position 40,137,922 of record NC_037343.1, on the reverse strand, counting down.
TCTACCAAAAATCAAATACTTCAGAAAGAAAATGGAGTACCCCAGAGAGAAAATGTCCCAAACCTAATATTTATAGATGAGAAAATGGAAGACCAGGAAAGAAGTGAATTACTCAGTCTCACCCAGGTTGTGAGTGGCAGAGTCAGGGCCAAAACCTCCAGTCTCCCAGCATTCGTCAAGGCCAGGTATATCCGACCACGTGCTCCAAACACCCTGATCACCCTGGATATGGGGCTCCATCCACATGACATATTGGTTCCATTCAGATAAATCTATAATGATCTTTTGTTCCCAGATGGTTTCAGAAACTTTGTTTGTCCTCACTGAGGAGCACAGATTGTGCTTCTTGATTATTTCACTGGATAGGAAAAAAAAAACGAAATGGTATTTTCCCTCTTGATGAACACCCTCTACAAGAAAATATCCAACTTTCTTAAAAAAAAAAAAAAATACCAGCTTTTAAATGGAACCAGGATGGTATTGAGGAATGGGAGACACAATTTTAGGAGCCCAGCCCTTAAAGCTTAGATGGAAAGACATGTTTCTAGAGAACACTCTTGCATGTAGGAAGGATGCAGAAATCTTTACAGAGTACCTGCACTTTTTCACTGTAATGTAATTCACTCTGTAATCATCACCCCATTTTTGGTAACAACAGTCCAATTTTCTTTGAGAAATTTTCCACCCTCTCTGTCTCTGTGATTCAGTTGTAGCTGATTCCACCTGGATGCCATCGTACTCCAGGGATGGACTCAGGACTCAGACTTGGTCAGTAAACCATGAGTTTTAGTGGCCTTAGTGACTGGGTCAGAGCTGGCCAAGTGCCACAAGCTAGGCCATTACTGAGCAGCTCTGGAACCTTACTGGAGCTATTAGGAAAGAAGTACTCTTGCTCTTCAGGGGTTATTTGTAACATAGAGAGGAGGCCTAGACCTGCTTGTCTACTCATCTATGTGGTAGTGTCTAAGAAAGCAAAGCTGAGAGGGGGGCAAAGGTAAGTACCTGAGGATATTACCAGAGTATCTGATTCTAGGGGCCCTTACTCTTGGAGATCTACCCCTAAATTTTATAAACTGCAAGGGCCATAAAATTTTATTTTTAAGTCCAAACCTATTTGAATTGGGTTTCTGTCACTTAAAACCAAAACAGACCTAATAAACCCATAACAAGAAGGGTGGATGAATGGACAGAGTTGGGAGCAGAGGAAATATTTCATTGAGGAGGTTAACTCTGGGGTGGGACTTGAAGAATTATCTCCACTGATTTAATTTGATGTCTTTAAAAAAAAGTTTGGGTCCATTCAACTGAACATTCATATGAAGCAAGGAAACAATTCAAGAGAAAGTGCAAATCTCTGTGACTGCTTAAAAAGAGTAGGATCTGTAATGAAAGGGCAGTGACAGTGTTTGGGGCAACTGGCCTAAGTCTTGCCAGTCCGTGAGAAGAGGAAAGGTCAACACTGCCCGAAAAATGAGGGCTGCCAGGTGGCAGAGCAGAGCTCACCAGAAGAGCAGGGCTCATCCTGAGCTGACAGAGAGACCTCCACCCACCTAACCTTCCAGTGAAATTCAGTGTGAGAACATGAAACTGCTTTTCATGAGGTTTCACCTCCTCTAACTCCCACAATGCTTTCCAGGTCCCCAGAACATAATTTGTATTTTAGAGGCACCTGAAGACGTCTGAATCAGGGTTCATCATTAGCCACATTTTCTCTATTGCTCAAAACCCAAGTTTTTTTTTTTTTTTAATAAAAGCTATCCCCGATCTCAAGGTCCTTCCTTTTCTATGACTTCTGTCCCTCCCTGTGTTTATCCAGAACAAACAGGGTGGACATTAGTCCTTTGATAAAAGCACAACATTAGACCTTCATGACTGACTGCAATCCTACTTTTTGGGCAGATGGCTTGAATTCTCATTGCCCTTCCTGATTGATTTCCTGATAATCATCAGTCCCACTTCCCTCCTCCCCAACCCCCCGCATCTGAAGTCGAGAGAAAAAACAAATTAGACTGAGGTGCCACCATAAAGCCAGGAATCAATCAGTCATTCCATCAACAGCTCCGAGCACTTGGCACTACAAACCACCGTGGGCATACAGTGGACACAAGCTACACCCTGTCCTCAGGGAATTTACACAGTAAACCACCAGTGGGGACCTTTTGTGTAGCTCTCAGATTATAAAACGGCTATAAAAGTTGGGGGCAGTCAAAAGACTTCACAGTGATGTCATGATGTCATCGATTAGTTATGATTTCATAAAATACTAACTTAAAAAATATATATATAATATGCATGCATGCACAAATGTGTTTGTATATACTTATATATGATGTATAGCACTCATTCTATTGAATATTCCTAATAATTAAACAATGTCAAATGGTAAAAAAAAAAACCATGATACATTTCTGAAGCCATGTCATACTGTGTGTTCTAACAACCGCATTTATTTGAAACATTTTTAAAAGATCTCCTGGCCATCTCCTTCCCTGAATGGGGACAGTGCTGGTGGCTGGTTACCCGCAGTGAGCCCGGGAAAGGAGCACATCTCAGAGCCCCTTGGCTCCTCTCTTCATCACTGAGCTCCTACGTGTGACGCCCTCACCACCCACCTCAGGGAGGCAGACAGAGCAAGCCAGTCCTCCAGCTCAGGCTCCCCGTGGTTAGAAAAGCCGCGCTGAAGCAGAGAAGTCCTCATGTAACAGTAACTGCATTACAGGTGTGATAAATATTCTAGACACCTTAAAATTAGTGTTGTATTAAAAAGGAGTAAATCCTACTTGGACTGAGGGTGGAGGAATGGACAGAGCTGGGAGCAGAGGAAATACTTCATTGAGGAGGTTTACTCTGACATGGGACTTGAAGAATTACCTTCACTCATTTAACCTGATGTTTAAAAAAAAAAAAAGTTTGGGTGCATTCAACTTAAAGCTCATAGGAAGCAAATAAACAATTGAAGAGAAGACAAACTGCAGATTTGATCTGTGACCCGAATCTCCCTTGCTCAGTGTGATCAGAACCCCTGGACAGTCCTGCCAGCCTGGCTCTGCCCGTTCCCCAGCAGCGAGGTCAGTGGCAGCTGCAACCCTGACTGTCCCATCCATGACTAGCCCTCCTCTTCCAACGTAAGGCACACACAAGTAATGCCCATCGGTGAGCCTTTCCCTGCTGCCACCCTTTCAAGGCACAAGCTTCCCAGCCAGCTGCCCAGCTGCCCAAGGCCACTCCTTCCTCCTCCCCTCACCCGGGGTTCAAGCCTGGTCACTTTCTTCTGGGGCGGCTCTGACACAGCTTGAAAGTCAGGGTTTCCAGAGATGAGACACATCAGAGGCTGCTCTGCCCACAGCCCTCTGTGGTCTGGCTCCAGATCTCAGGTGTTCCAGAGTGCAGTGGAACAAGAGTGTGCTCCACTCAAGAAACAGAAAATCAGCCCTCATCTTGTTCCAGGGGTGGCAGCACACGGGCAGAGGGAGCCCCAACCCTGCGTCTTCTAGAAAACCGAGCCAGCCTCTAGGCACCGGCACTGGGGTTCTCAGAATTTTAGACAAAGGATGCTTTAACCACGGAAACTCAGACGGCGGCAGCCAGATGCGACCACAGCGTGCAGCAAGTCAGACGCGCTGGTCAGAGGCGGAGCTGTGCCAGGAGCAGCGATCAGTGTTTGATGCTTGTCAGTCATAAATATGCATACTGTTTACCTAAGTCATACCGAGTAAGTACACACGGTTAAGTCCTAGCCTGTTGGCACAGGACATATGTTCTTCATCTTATGTGTGTGGTGTGTGTGTGAATATGCAAATATGAACGTGCAAATGTGATATGTGAATGTGCAAATGATGGGTACACTAGTATCTGTTTCACAACCAGGGAAAGTCAGCTTTGCCTCCTTTGACTCACTAATACAAGACAGTATTTTACACTCATTAAGAAGCTGCCCCTAAACCAAAGGACACAAACAATGTGTGTCCTTTAACCTGGTTTTCTAGGTAACCACATGCACCATTCTGTGATTTGACAGCAGAAAAAAATGCTTTTCTTACTGGGAAAGAGCATGAAGAAAAGAGAGCAGGATTCTCCTCCCACCCGGCAACTCCCTTACTAAAGACCTTCACAAAGATGTCCCTTTGATTGTCAAATATTTATAAAATATTAAGGAAATACCAAGAGATACCAAGGGAACATTTCATGCAAAGATGGGCTCCATACAGGACAGAAATGGTATGGACCTAACAGAAGCAGAAGATATTAAGAAGAGGTAGCAAGAATTCACAGAAGAACTGTACAAAAAAGATCTTTATGACCCAAATAATCACGATGGTGTGATCACTGACCTAGAGCCAGACATCCTGGAATGTGAAGTTAAGTGGGCCTTAGAAAGCATCACTACGAACAAAGCTAGTGGAGGTGATGGAATTCCAGTTGAGCTATTTCAAATCCTGAAAAGATGATGCTGTGAAAGTGCTGCACTCAACATGCCAGCAAATTTGGAAAACTCAGCAATGGCCACAGGACTGGAAAAGGTCATTCCAATCCCAAAGAAAGGCAATGCCAAAGAATGCTCAAACTACCACACAATTGAACTCATCTCACACGCTAGTAAAGTAATGTTCAAAATTCTCCAAGCCAGGCTTCAGCAATATGTGAACTGTGAACTTCCTGATGTTCAAGCTGGTTTTAGAAAAGGCAGAGGAACCAGAGATCAAATTGCCAACATCCGCTGGCTCATGGAAAAAGCAAGAGAGTTCCAGAAAAAACATCTATTTCTGCTTTATTGACTATGCCAAAGCCTTTGACTGTGTGGATCACAATAAACTGTGGAAAATTCTGAAAGAGATCGGAATACCAGACCACCTGATCTGCCTCTTGAGAAATCTGTATGCAGGTCAGGAAGCAACAGTTAGAACTGGACATGGAACAACAGACTGGTTCCAAAGAGGAAAAGGAGTACGTCAAGGCTGTATATTGTCACCCTGCTTATTTAACTTATATGCAGAGTACATCATGAGAAAGTCTGGGCTGGAAGCAGCAGAAGCTGGAATCAAGATTGCCGGGAGCAATATCAATAACCGCAGATGAGACCACCCTTATGGCAGAAAGTGAAGAGGAACTAAAAAGCCTCTTGATGAAAGTGAAAGAGGAAAGTGAAAAAGTTGGCTTAAAGCTCAACATTCAGAAAACGAAGATCATAGCATCCGGTCCCATCACTTCATGAGAAATAGATGGGGAAACAGTGGAAACGGTGTCAGACTTTATTTTGGGGGGGCTCCAAAATCACTGCAGATGGTGACTGCAGCCATGAAATTAAAAGATGCTTACTCCTTGGAAGGAAAGTTATGACCAACCTAGATAGCATATTCAAAAGCAGAGACATTACTTTGCCAACAAAGGTTCGTCTAGTCAAGGCTATGGTTTTTCCTGTGGTCATGTATGGATGTGAGAGTTGGACTGTGAAGAAGGCTGAGCATCGAAGAATTGATGCTTTTGAACGGTGGTGTTGGAGAAGACTCTTGAGAGTCCCTTGGACTGCAAGGAGATCCAACCAGCCCATTCTGAAGATCAGCCCTGGGATTTCTTTGAAGGGAATGATGCTGAAGCTGAAACTCCAGTACTTTGGCCATCTCATGCGAAGAGCTGACTCATTGGAAAAGACTCTGATGCTGGGAGGGATTGAGGGCAGGAGGAGAAGGGGACGACAGAGAATGAGATGGCTGGATGGCATCGCTGACTTGATGGACATGAGTCTTAGTGAACTCCGGGAGTTTGTGATGGACAGTTAGGCCTGGTGTGCTGGGATTCATGGGGTCGCAAAGAGTCGGAAACTACTGAGCGACTGAACTGAACTGAACTGAAGGAAATACAGAAGTCTTCGAATGATTACACACTGTCTGGTGGGAGATACTGAAAAGTAATTATATACTTAAACCTTGTGGTGAGAGCAGGGACAGGTGCCACATAAACCAGGATGGGGGTCACCAATGTTCCATGGGCAGGGTGGGGGTCATAGAAAATATTTCAGAGGTTGTGATGGGTCTCGAGCAGCTAAGCCCCAAGGAAGGGAGAGTCATTCCCAGCAGACACAGAGCAGAACAGGAAAGCAAGGCGTGTTCTGCAGGCTGCCAGGCAGGAGCTTACCCTGCTGACTTTCCCTATGGTACTTGGTGCCATCTGTCATTTTGTACCTTTGCTTGTGTCTGTCTCCCCTAACTAGAACGTAAGTCCCCTGATGGCAGGGACTTTGTTTTGTTCTCTGCTATACCCTCAGCACCTAGAACATACTTAGAATGTAGCAGGAATCATAAACACTTGCTGACTACATGGATGTTGGCAGGAGTGTGAAATGAAACTGGACAGTCAGGCAGAGTAGCCCGCACCTCCGTGAGGGTCTTGTGTGAGTGTGGGCATGAGCTTTGAGATCTGGCGCAGCATTTACAAACTGGCAGCCCATAATTTACAGACTGCTCATACAGCTGAATATCAAAAACACAAACAACTCAATAAAGAAATTGGCAGAGGACCTAAACGGACGTTTCTCCAAAGAAGACATACAGATGGGCAAGAGGTACATGAAAAGGCAATCAACATCTCTAATTATCAGAGAGATGCAAATCAAATCTACAACGAGGTATCACCTCACATCAGTCAGAATGCCATCGTCAAAGTCCACAAACAATAAATGCTGGAAAGGGTATGGAGAAAAGGGAACCCGTTTACACCATTAATGAGAGTGTCAATCGGTGCAGTCACTATGGAGAGCAGTACAGAGGTAAAAATAGGGCCACCATGAATGTTTGCATGCTAAGTCACTTCAGTCATGTCTGACTCTTTGCAACCCTATGGACTATATAGTCCACCAGGCTTGGTTGTCCATGAGATTCTCCACACACGAATACTAGAGTGGGCTGCCATGCCCTCCTCTGTTGGAGTTGCACTGAAATAATTTTCACAAACACACAGGATTATGAGACACAGTGCAGGGAGAGCTCGTGAAAGAGTAATTCCCTGAGGAAAGTGCTGAGAGTATATTTATTAGAAGCTTATCTGACAGCTCAGTGGAGTATCACAAAGACCAGAAATCAGGAACAAAGGCAAACATCTGAGGGAAATGGAATGCACATGTACACTACTTCCTTGAGCTAAAAAGGATTATGTGGGAATCATAAGGAGCTGTTCTGTGTGCAGAACAACATCTGTAGTGGGCTGATATGTCAGCCAAAATATTTGTCTTAGGGGCATGAGAATGGCTACACAAGAAAGAGCACAGCTATAAGACAGCAGCATCAGGAAGCTTCCATCAGCCTCTTATCCTTCTCCATCAGAGGGTAGACAGAATGAAAACCACAATCACAGAAAACTAACCAAACTGATCACATGGACCACAGCCTTGTCTAACTCAGGCTGAGTTAGAAACTGAGCCATGTTGTATAGGAACACCCAAGAGATGGGTCATAGTGGAGAGTTCTGACAAAACATGATCCACTGGAGAGGGGGACGGCAAACCACTCCAGTATTCTTGCCCTGAGAAATCCATGAACAGAATGAAAAGGCAAAAAGATATGACACTGAAAGATGAATTCCCCAAGACGGTAGGTGCCCATATGCTACTGGAGAAGAGTGGAGAAATAACACCAGAAAGAATGAAGAGATCGGAGCCAAAGCAAAAACAGCATCCAGTTGTGGATGTGACTGGTGATAGAAGCAAAGTCCAGTGCTGTAAAGAACAATATTGCACAGGAACCTGGAATGTTAGGTCCATAAATCAAGGTAATTGGAAGCAGTCAAACAGGAGATGGCAAGAGTGAACATCGACATTCTAGGAATCAGTGAATTAAAATGTACTGGAATGGGCAATTTTAATTCAGATGACTACTATATCTACTACTGTGGGCAAGAATCACTAAGAAGAAATGGAGTAGCCCTCATAGTCAACAAGAGTCTGAAAATGAGTATATGGATACAATCTCAAAAATGACAGAATGATCTCATTTTGTTTTCAAGGCAAACTATTCAATATCACAGTAATCCAAATCTATGCCCCAACCAGTAAAGCTGAAGAAGCTCAAGTTGAATGATTCTATGAAGACCTACAAGACCTTCTAGAACTAACACCCCAAAAAAGGTATATTTTTATAATATGGGGCTGGAATGCAAAAGTAGGAAGTCAAGAGATACCTGCAGTAACAGGCAAGTTTGACCTTCGAGTACAAAATGAAGCAGGGCTAAGGCTAATAGAGTTTTGCCAAGAGAATGCACTGGTCATAGCAAACACCCTCTTCCAACAACACAAGAGAAGACTCTACATATGGACATCACCAGATAGTCCATACCGAAATCAGCTTGATTATATTCTTTGCAGCCAAAGATGGAGAAGCTCTATACAGTCAGCAAAAACAAGACTGGGAGCTGACTGTGGCTCAGATCATGATCCCATATTGCAAAATTCAGACATAAATTGAAGAAAGTAAGGAAAACCACTAGACAATTCAGGTATGACCTAAATCAAATCCCGTACGATTATACGGTGGAAGTGAGAAAGAGATTCAAGGGATCAGATCTGATAGACAGAGTGCCTGAAAAACTATGGACAGAGTTCATGACATTGTACAGGAGGCAGTGATCAAGACCATCCCCAAGAAAAAGAAATACAAGAAGGCAAAATGGTTGTCTGAGGAGACCTTACAAATACCTGAGAAAAGAAGAGAAGCAAAAAAAAAAAAAAAAAGAAGAGAAGCAAAAGGCAAAGGAGAAAAGGAAAGATACACCCATCTGAATGCACAGTTCCAAAGAATACCAAGGAGAGATAAGAAAGCCTTCCTAAGTGATCAATGCAAAGAAATAGAGGAAAACAATAGAATGGCAAAAACTAGAGATCTCTTCCAAAAAAATTAGATACCAAGGGAATATTTCATGCAAAGATTGGTACAATAAAGGACAGAAACAGTACAGACTTAACAGAAGCAGAAGGTATTTAGAAGAGGTGGCAAGAATACACTGAAGAACTGTACAAAAAAGATCTTCATGACCCAGATAACCACAATGGTGTGATCACTCATCTAGAGCCAGACATCTTGGAGTGCAGAGTCAAGTGGGCCTTAGGAAGCATCACTAAAAACAAAGCTAGTGGAGGTGATGGAATTCCAGCTGAGCTATTTCAAATCCTAAAAGATGATGCTGTGAAAGTGCTGCACTCAATATGCCAGCAAATTTGCAAAACTCAGCAGTGGCCACAGGACTGGAGAAGGTCAGTTTTCATTCCCATTCCAAAGAAAGGTAATACCAAAGAATGTTCAAACTACCACCCAATTGCACTCATCTCACATGCTTGGAAACTAATGCTCAAAATTCTCTAAGCAAGACAGCAAGAGTACATGAACTGAAAATTTCTATATCTTCAAGCTGGTTTTAGAAAAGGCAAAGGAACCAGAGATCAAATTGCTAACATCCATTGGATCATAGGAAAGCAAGAGAGCTCCAGAAAATCATCTACTTCTACATTATTGACTACACCAAAGCCTTTACCTGTGTGGGTCACAACAATCCGAGGAAAATTCTTCAAGACATGGGTATATCAGACCATCTTTCCTGCCTCCTGAGAAATCTGTATGCAGGTCAAGAAGCAATAGTTAGAATCGGACATGGAACAATGGACTGGTTCAAAATTGAGAAAGGAGTACGTCAAGGCTGTATATTGTCACCCTGCTTATTTAACTTATATGCAGAGTAAATCAAGCAAAATGCCAGGCTGGATGAAGCACAAGCTGGAATCAAGAGTGCCAGGAAAAATATCAATAACTTCAGATATGCAGATGACACCACCCTTATGGCAGAAAGTGAAGAGGAACTAAAGAGCCTCTTGAAGAAAGTGAAAGAGGAGAGTGAAAAAGTTGGCTTAAAGCTCAACATTCAAAAAATGAAGATCATGGCATCCGGTCCCATCACTTCATGGGGAATAGATGGGGAAACAGTGCAAACAGTGTCAGACTTTCTTTTTCGGGGCTCCAAAATCACTGCAGATGGTGACTACAGCCATGAAATTAAAAGACGCTTACTCCTTGGAAGGAAAGTTATGACCAACCTAGATAGCATATTCAAAAGCAGAGACATTACTTTGCCAACAAAGGTTCGTCTAGTCAAGGCTATTGTTTTTTCTGTGGTCATGTATGGATGTGAGAGTTGGACTGTGAAGAAGGCTGAGCATCGAAGAATTGATGCTTTTGAACGGTGGTGTTGGAGAAGACTCTTGAGAGTCCCTTGGACTGCAAGGAGATCCAACCAGTCCATTCTGAAGGAGATCAGCCCTGGGATTTCTTTGGAAGGAATGATGCTGAAGCTGAAACTCCAGTACTTTGGCCACCTCATGCGAAGAGCTGACTCATTGGAAAAGACCCTGATGCTGGGAGGGATTGGGGGCAGGAGGAGAAGGGGACAACAGAGGATGAGATGGCTGGATGGCATCACTGACTCGATGGACGTGAGTCTCAGTGAACTCCGGGAGTTGGTGATGGACAGCGAGGCCTGGCTTGTTGCGATTCATGGGGTCGCAAAGAGTCAGACACGACTGAGCGACTGATCTGATCTGATCTGAGTTCACCAGGATCTTTTCCAATCTAAATTGTCTTGCTAAGGCTTCCTTCTTCACATGTCACCTGCTATTCTATCTTGATAAATGGGTTTCCAACCTCTTAGCCTGAGTTCCTGAGAAAGCAATGGCACCCCACTCCAGTACTCTTGCCTGGAAAATCCCATGGATGGAGGAGCCTGGTGGGCCGCAGTCCATGGGGTTTTAAGAGTTGGACAAAACTCAGCGACTTCACTTTCACTTTTCACTTTCCTACATTGGAGAAGGCAATGGCAATGCCCTCCAGTGTTCTTGCCTGGAGAATCCCAGGGACGGGGGAGCCTGGTGGGCTGCCGTCTATGGGGTCGCACAGAGTCGGACACAACTGAAGCAACTTAGCAGCAGGAGCAGCAGCAGCCGGAGTTCAGAATGTCTGGTTTAGAGATCCCAACATGATAGCAAGCCTCCAAAATAATCTCCCAATGACCCATACCTCCCAGTACTTATGACCTCCCACAGTGAAACTGAGTTGTTACAATGCAACAAATAGAATGAGACAGAAGTGACATTGTGTGACTCTAAGGACAATTCATAAGAAGCTAATCATCACACAAGAAGTCGGACTACCGTGAGGCCTCGTGCTGGGAGGAAGCCTAAGCTAACAATGGGGAGATGCCATGTAGACAGAGTCCCCTCGTGTCCCACCTGAGATGCCAGACATGTGAAAGCCATCTTGACTCTCAGAACCCATCTAACTACATACAAAGAGGTCCATCATATGAGACTCCAAGCGAGAACCAGCCAGTTGAACTCTTTCAACCCACAGAACCATGACAAATATTAGTAAATTGTGTTAAGCCACTGCGTTTTTGGTGACTTGTTACAGAGCAAAGGTAACTGAAACACACACATTGCCACTTATTCAGAATGTGGCCTTAAGGATATCATTTGTCATCTTCAAGCCTCAATTTCTTCATCCTTAAAATAAGGAAAATATCAATAATAGTACTAACTTTAGAGTTTTTGAAATTCAAATTAAACTATGAATGGGAGTACTTAGCCTTGAAGCAAGCGCATCATCAGTGCTCAATAAATGTTAACCATTATTTAATTTTACTTTTCATTACTACTGTTGTTGAAGTCTGTCTAGTGGGTAGCATCTTTCACAACCAGAACACTGAAAAGGGAAGAGACAGGGAAGGTATGGATCGACAGGGTCAAGGAGGGTGTACATGGAGAAGGCATTTCTCAGTGTGGTGTGTATGTCTTGCTCACACGAACTCTAGAGTGCCAGGCAATTGGCTATTTTCTCCATTTTGGTGCCTACACTAAGGATTCTGGAAACTCCTATCAAGTCAATAACTTAATCAAAAAACTTTATTGAGCACTGACACTAAATGGCAGGCACCGTTCTAGGTGCTGAGGATACAGCAGCAAACAGAAACAGATAAAGGCCTCTGTCCTCATGGAGCTTCCATTCCAGTGTTGGAGGAGATAGCAAATAAATTTTAAAAAGATGTAGTATGGCAGATAGTGATAAGTACAATGGAAAAAATAAGTAAGCTAGGGTGATAATGTAGGTGGGGTGGAAGAAACTGGGTTGTAATTATAAGTAAGTGGGTCAAGGAAGGGCTCCCTGAGCACAGCAGAAAGTGAAAGAGGTCTCTGGGATGGGGAGGGACCATCATATAGAAAGACCCACTTTGTCCTGTGAATGTAACCTGTAAGTTCTAACATTCTCCATTTCTGACTGATTCATTTAATAATTCATTGCCCTTGTAATAATATTTGAATTGTTATCTGTTTTCTGAAAAGTATAATACTTGTGAAGTTCTTTTTAAAGTAAGAACAAGAGCTTTGGAATTTCCCTTTTCTTTATCATTAAAGAATGTCATAAATCTTGAAAAACAAAAGAAAGATCCAAACATAAAAATGAACTAAAGTCTCATATTGTTACATCTACTGTCAATCACAACTGATATTTATGTCTTCTCCCAATAATTCTGTGAGGTAAATGCTATTATAAATTATCCTTAATTTACTCAGTTATTTTTTTATCCTACTGTGCTCAATTTCTCTTTTAAGCTACTTTAACTTCTTTTCGAAACAAGGCAAGATGATGCATTAGTCAGGTGAAGGTGGGTTAAGCAACAAATAACCCCCAAGTCTCACTGGCCTAACACAACAGCATATTTCTCATGCACAGAAAGTCCACAATGGCTGGGCTCCACTATGTCTTCATTCAGGGACCCTAGTCAGCTGAGGCATCACATTTACACTGTCAGCAGGGAGAAGGCAAGATGGACACTGTCACCAGCTCTTCAGTGTTTCTGCTGAAAAGAGCACAAGTCATCACCTCTCCTCAGTGAGGGAGGGAAGGAGGGGGAGAGGGAGGGTGTGTGTGTATATGTTCTAAATGCCTAGAAGTAAAAGAAAATAGATACTGATGAGAAGTTTGTCTACCATAGATGGATAGATGGAAATGATAGATGATAGTAGGTAATAATTGATGGAAGGGAGGGAGGGACAGAGGGAAAAAGAAAGAAAAAGAAAAGGAGGAAAGGAAGAGAGAGAGAAAGAAAGAAAAGAAAAACTAGTAAAAGAAAGGAAAACTCAGGCTTAGAAATGGTCAAACATTTGCACATGGTGAAAATGTTTATAAATAGCCAAATCAAAATCAGAACCAAATTCTACTTGCTTTTTCATACTAGTCTTAGAGATAGAATACCTGGACTCCCTGCTGCTGAACAGAGTTCTCTGATACCAAGTCAGATGTTATTTCATATCAGGTCAGGCACTGAATGTGCCTCTCTGACTGGGTGTTAAGTGGATCTCTGAATTTTGTTTTCATGAAGCACAATTTGAGAACCTCTACACTTTTTTTCCAGCAAATTTTAAAAACTATCATTATTCAAATATCAATCACCACAGAAAACCTCAGTCAGCTCCACAAACACCACTGTTCCATGGGAATGTGCTTTGAGAATCACTATGATGAATGTCTCACTCTGGAGTATTTTCCACCACCAACAACAAATTCTCTGATTCTCCAGACACCAACTGTGTATTCAACAACTCAATGCAGTTCTGACACTAACTTCCCAGAGTCCCTCAGCATTTAAGGGCTCAGTCTCACAGACTGTGTTCCACTTTTTGACAGGTGCCAGTCAAAAGCCCTGGGCCTCCCATACTTCTGACTGGCTATAAAACAGGGTTCAAGCTTCCATGCTGTTTCAGGTCACACCACCCTCCTAGCACACCTTGTGCTTACCAATCTCAGACTCTCCAAACACCATTGATTAGGAGGTTTTAATGGAGGTTTCATTGTGTAGGTGTGATCAGGTAAAGCATTGACCACTGGTGACTAATTCAATCTCCAGCCCCTCTGCTGCTACTGCTGCTGCTAAGTCGCTTCAGTCGTGTCCGACTCTGTGCGACCCCATGGACTGCAGCCCACCAGGCTCCCCCGTCCCTGGGATTCTCCAGGCAAGAACACTGGAGTGGGTTGCCATTTCCTTCTCCAATGCATAAAAGTGAAAAGTGAAAGTGAAGTCGCTCAGTCGTGTCTGACTCTTAGCGACCCCATGGACTGCAGCCTACCAGGCTCCTCCGTCCATGGGGTTTTCCAGCCCCTCTACCTTCCCCAGAAACTGGGGGTTGTCTTTCTGGCAACCAGCCCACATTCCCTACTTTGTTTAAGAATATCTTTTCTTACCTCTCCAGGCTGAGACAAGATGCAGTTTTTCTGCCGACTCTGTCGTCATATCCTGAAATAAAGATCCTGCGTGCCGCAACAAAACCTGGCACAGCCAAATAAATAAATTAAAAAAAAATTTTTTTTAAGGAAATCACTTTCTTAATAAAAAAAAAAAAAAAAGAAAGAAACTCCACCAGATTTGTTCCCACCACCGACCCTGACCCTAAAAAAGGGGAGGGGCAGGGGCAGGGGCAGGAAAGACTTAAAATACATTGTATCAAACTTGGGGTTTTAAACTTATTTGAGAGTGAAAGAGTCCTTTGAGAAACTGATAAAAGCCAAAGACAAATACCAATTAGCTTGAAATTCTGCAGGGACTTTCAGGTTCCTCAGAAACCTTCTCCAAGCTCAGATGAACTTCCATCCCAGACCCTTGCTTCTCAAAGGTTGGGGGTCCAGGGAGACCCATCAGATCCCTAGGCAGAGAGATTCACACTCTACACCATACTCCCCCCTACTGTAAGGGACACACCTGGAACCACCATCTGAGAAACCTTTTGAATAATTAGAAGTGGATCCCACATGTGTCCTCAGTCTTTGAGTTGCTCAAGAAAAATCCTTCCTCCAGGTGGGTCACCTCTTTGATGTGAAGTAATTCTTCCATAAGCGAGAGTCATTAGAGAAGAGGGAAATTTTCCTGAAATAAAATACGTGTCAGGATTTATCTTGGTTTTGATCCAGACTTCTGAACTCAATCTTCCTGGTCATTTGTGTCTTTAGTTTATTCCAGGCCAGTTATTGGGACTCCCCTGGTAGCTCAGTGGTAAAGAATCTGCCTGCAAAGCAGGAGACACAAGAGACACGGGTTCCATCTCTGGGTCAGAATGATCCCCTGGAGAAGGAAATAGCAACCCACTTCAGTATTCTTGCCTGGGAAATCCCATGGACAGTGGAGCCTTGAAGGCTACAGTCCACAGGGTTGCAGAGTCAGATTCAGAGTCAGGGTTGCAACTGAGCACTGCTGCTGCTGCTGCTAAGTCGCTTCAGTCGTGTCCAACTCTGTGCGACCCCAGAGACGGAAGTCCACCAGGTTCCCCCGTCCCTGGGATTCTCCAGGCAAGAACACTGGAGTGGGTTGCCATTTCCTTCTCCAATGCATGAAAGTGAAAAGTGAAAGTGAAGTCGCTCAGCCGTGTCCGACTCTTAGCGACCCCATGGACTGTAGCCCACCAGGCTCCTCCATCCATGGGATTTTCCAGGCAAGAGTACTGGAATGGGGTGCCATTGCCTTCTCTGCAACTGAGCACAGCACATGCCAATTTTAAAATTTAGATTTTTCTCTTATTTGACTTGGGAATTTTTTTTCTATGTCCTTCATGGAGAAATGCAATGAAGAAAATGAGGAAGTGACACTTTTCCCCACTCTGTGCCTGAAAGAGATTAAAAATTCCTAAAGTGTCACAGATTATAGATCTATAAATTAATTCAGCAGATTAGCCCAGAATAGAAAGGACCTGTAAGGATCCATAATCACAGCAAAGGCTACTTTCTTAATCCCTGTTGGCCATTATCTTAAACATAAGCCTCCAGTCTCAACGTAACTGAGCGGGACCCTATGGGGGATCCCATGTCCTCTGCTTTAGCTCCTCTTGCAAGTATCTAGATAACAGTATCTGATGCACATTTCCCAAGTTGTTTTACAGATGCCAAAGTGAAAGTGTTAGTTGTTCAGTTGTGTCTGACTCTTTGTGACCCCACAGACTGTAGCCCGCCGGGCTCCTCTCCATGGAATTCTCCTGGCAAGAATATTGGAGTGGGTTGCATTCCCTTCTTCAGGGGATCTTTCCAACCCAGGGAAAATCTACCACCAAATGGCAGAAATTACTTGATACTCAGGAGCACAGAGGCTCTGACATACTGGAGCCTGAGGATTAACGATGTGACTCCACCCTATTACCTCACCATCAACCAATCAGAGAATTGTCTATGAGCTGATCCCATGCCCTGAGATGCAAAATGCCTTGCTGAAATCCACTGGGGAATTCAAGCTTTTTGAGCACTGAAGTGAAGTGAAAGTTGCTCAGCCATGTCCAACTCTTATTACCCCATGGACTGCACCCTGCCAGACTCCTTGGCCCATGGGGTTCTCCAGGCAAGAATACTGGAGTGGGTTGCCATTCTCGTCTCCAGGGGATCTTCCCAAACCAGAGATCAAACCCGAGTCTCCTGCATTGCAGGCAGATTCTTTACCGTCTGAGCCACCAAAGAGGTTTTGAGCACTAGCTGTCCCGAACTCCCTACTTGGCACCCTGCAACCAATGCTTCACTTTCTTTCCCCACAACCTGGTGTCTGGAGACTGGCTTTACTGTCACAGGCAAGCGGACCCAAGTTTGGTTTGGTAACAACAGAGAAGAGATAATATTTGGAGGCCCCACACCTACTAATTAATCTCCATAAGCAGAAAAACTCATGTGGTGTTTCAATAATGGCATCTTCATATAATAAGAGAAAGCCCAAGATGAGAGGTAAGAATCTGATGATCTTTGCCTTGGGAGAGAAACTGAAGTTCATCTGGTTAGTGACCAGCTATGGTCATGAAGCTCAATGTGCCTTATGCCTCTGAGCTTTTCAGGGCTTTTTATGGGTAAAATGCCCTCTGATGGCCATTCAGGGTAGTCCCAAATCCTACCCTTGCTCAACAATGTCTACCACCACTGCTTCCATTGCCTGGGAAACTCCTATTCATTCAGTTTCTCTCTGAAATCTGCTCTGCCCAGACAGTGGTACACCCTCTGTGTTCCTCTAACTAGAGCACTTAAACATGATATACTATTAATGGCTGTCTCTCTGCGTTTCTCTTGTCAACCCCTGCTTACTAGACTGAAGTTCCTAAGTTAAGGGACTGTCTTAAAACAGCCCCATCTGAGGCCTCAGCATTTTTTCTTGGGGAAGCTTCAAAATTGCAAAGTAACCCAAATGATGTTTTAGACAGAATTTAACTAGGAATACCTGAGTTAAGACATAACTGAAGAAGGCATATCCTTTTAAGTATGTAATCTCAGAAACCTCACAGTTCTAGTGAGGGAGAGGAGACAGAGATATCTAAGAAAATTTTTATCATTATACTATAACAATAATAGTACAGGGATACATGAAAGGACAAACGTTGTTAGAACATCTTTTTCTAAATGAGTACATACACAGTCTTCTTCTGAAAGTTATGAGGTTTGTTTCATGGAAGTCATGTGTGTGTGTGCAGGCAAGTGGGTGGATGCCCACACGGACTTGTCCAAGCTGTGCCCATGAGAGACAGGAGTAGGCCCAGACTAAGGCAGGAGATCAGGTGGACCTGACTTTCTCTTCTTCGGAGGCTATGCCATGAAAGAAAATGAGACAAGACTTGACATAGCCCAGCAGCACCTGGATTGGGTCTGCTTGGCCCTTCTAAAGGGCTCCTTACATTAGGAGAATGTATTTTTGGTCTATGAGGATTTTCAAGTACTGGGTGGCACGCTGAAATGTTACTATTTTGGATATATATTTGATTAAATTAAAATTTTATTTAAATTAAAAAAGTTTTTAAAAAAGTACTGCGTGCTGTATTACTCAGGAAAAGTGTTTTGAATAGGAAGTTTTGAAATGGGTCAGGCAATAAAGGGTCATCTGTTGGATCCTTTTTGAACTAAGGGTAATAAATCAGTTAAGTTGCTTGATTCCACAGAAAGAGTCCTAGACCTACAAAACTTGTGATGAGGGGGAAATAAGTTCATCTAACTACCAGTGGAAGTTTGCATCTGTAATTCTTCTTATAGGAAGTTGAAATATATTAGTAATTAATGTTCCCCAGTGGCAATCTTGAGGACAAATCTTTTCTTTAAATTTCATTTAATTGTCTTTTAGTTATGTGACTCCTCTTTCATGAATATTGCAGAATAGAAATACAAACTCACAGCCATTTTTCAAAAATAGATGAATTGATCATTTCTTTACTGTAAATAATAGTCTCTGAATCAGTTTACAGTTCAGACTCATTTTTACAATCAAACAGCTGTGTGTGTGTGTGTGTGTGTGTAGCAGTGTCTGACTCTTTTGCGACCCCATGGACTGTAGTCTGCCAGGCTCGTCTGTCCATAGGATTTCCAGGCAAGAGTACTGGAGTGGTTTGCCATTTCCTCCTCCAGGGGATCTTCCTAACCCAGGGACCAAACCCGCATCTCCTGCACTGCAAAGTGAATTCTTTATCACTGAGCCATCAGAGAAGCTGTCAGAGATAGCTCTAAACTGATCCACACTATAGTTAAAAAAAAAACACCACCACTCTAAAATGCCTGCTGCTGCTGCTACTAAGTCACTTCAGTCGTGTCCGACTCTGTGCCCCATAGACGACAGCCCACCAGGTTCCCCTGTCCCTGGGATTCTCCAGGCAACAACACTGGAGTGGGTTGCCATTTCCCTTTCCAATGGAAGAAAGTGAAAGTGAAGTCGCTCAGTCGTGTCCGACTCTTAGCGACCCCATGGGCCGCAGCCTACCAGGCTCCTCCATCCATGGGATTTTCCAGCCAAGAGTACTGGAGTGGGGTGTCATTGCCTTCTCCCTAAAATGCCTAGAGTTCTTTATTTGCTCTAACTATAATTAGGCAAACAATTGCCAGGGATTTCCAGATGGCACTAGTGGTAAAGAACCCACCTGTCAATGCAGGAGACTCAAGAGATGCTAGTTCAAACCCTGGGTCCCCTGGAGGAGGAAATGGCAATCCACCCCAGTATTCTTGCCTGTAATCCCAGGGACAGAACAGCCTGGTGGGCTACAGTCCATGGGGTCGCAGAATCGGACATGACTGAGCAACAGAGCACACATAATGAGGCAAACAATGGCCAGAGTTAGCCTGGGATAGGCAATATGGCCCTGTGATAAATATTTAAGGTATTTCTGAGTGATTTGATAAACTTGGTCACTCTGGGATTCATAGAAACATGCAGATCAAAACCCTAGTGAGGCTCTTGCGATTCATGTGAAGGGTGCTCTGAGGCTGTAGGGGGAGATCAGAGACTCTTGGGGGAGAAAAGAAGAGCCACAATTTCCGCTCTCTGCTGTGTTACTAGTTGTTATATTTAAGCTGAGCCTCTTTGATGTGAGACACATTAACATTTCACACTCCCTCAAATCAATATTCTTTTTCATGTGGGGATTTGAGTCATTTTTATACTTACTCTTTAAAGTTCCATAAACCATCAGTTCAGTTCAGTTAGTCGCTCAGTCATGTCTGACTCTTTGCCACCCCATGAATCGCAGCATGCCAGACCTCCCTGTCCATCACCAACTCCCGGAGTTCACTCAGACTCATGTCCACTGAGTCAGTGATGCCATCCAGCCATCTCATCCTCTGTTGTCCCCTTCTCCTCCTGCCCCTAATCCCTCCCAGCATCAGAGTCTTTTCCAATGAGTCAACTCTTCCAATGAGGTGGCCAAAGTACTGGAGTTTCAGCTTCAGCATCATTCCTTCCAAAGAAATCCTAGGGCTGAATCCTTCAGAATGGACTGGTTGGATCTCCTTGCAGTCCAAGGGACTCTCAAGAGTCTTCTCCAACACCACCGTTCAAAAGCATCAATTCTTTGGCGTTCAGCTTTCTTCACAGTCCAACTCTCACATCCATACATGACCACTGGAAAAACCATAGCCTTGACTAGACGGACCTTTGTTGGCAAAGTAATGTCTCTGCTTTTGAATATGCTATCTAGGTTGGTCATAACTTTTCTTCCAAGGAGTAAATGTCTTTTAATTTCATGGCTGCAGTCACCATCTGCAGTGATTTTGGAGCCCCCAAAAATAAAGTCTGACACTGTTTCCACTGTTTCCCCATCTATTCCCCATGAAGTGATGGGACCAAATGCTATGATCTTAGTTTTCTGAATGTTGAGCTTTAAGCCAACTTTTTCACTCTCCACTTTCACTTTCGCCAAGAGGCTTTTTAGTTCCTCTTCACTTTCTGCCATAAGGGTGGTCTCATCTGCATATTTGAGGTTATTGATATTTCTCCTGGCAATCTTGATTCCAGCTTGTGCTTCTTCCAGCCCAGCGTTTCTCATGATGTAGTCTGCCTATAAGTTAAATAAGCAGAGTGACAATATACAGCCTTGACGTACTCCTTTTCCTCTTTGGAACCAATCTGTTGTTCCATGTCCAGTTCTAACTGTTGCTTCCTGACCTGCATATAGGTTTCTCAAGAGGCAGGTCAGGTGGTCTGGTATTCCCATCTCTTTCAGAATTTTCCACAGTTTATTGTGATCCACACAGTCAAAGGCTTTGGCATAGTCAATAAAGCAGAAATAGATGTTCTTCTGGAACTCTCTTGCTTTTTCCATGATCTAGCAGATGTTGGCAATTTGATCTCTGGTTCCTCTACCTTTTCTAAAACCAGCTTTGACATCTGGAAGTCCACAGTTCACGTATTGCTGAAGCCTGGCTTGGAGAATTTTGAGCATTACTTTACTAGCGTGTGAGATGAGTGCAATTGTGCCGTAGTTTGAGCATTCTTTGGCATTGCCTTTCTTTGGGATTGGGATGAAAACTGACCTTTTCCAGTCCTGTGGCCACTGCTGAGTTTTCCAAATTTGCTGGCATGTTGAGTGCAGCACTTTCACAGCATCATCTTTCAGGATTTGAAATAGCTCAACTGGAATTCCATCACCTCCACTAGCTTTGTTTGTAGTGATGCTTTCTAAGGCCCACTTGACTTCACATTCCAGGATATCTGGCTCTAGGTGAGTGATCACACCATCATGATTATCTTGGTCATGAAGATCTTTTTTGTATAGTTCTTCTGTGTATTCCAGCCACCTCTTCTTAATATCTTCTGCTTCTGTTAGGTCTACACCATTTCTGTCCTTTATTGAGCCCATCTTTGCATGAAATGTTCCCTTGGTATCTCTAATTTTCTTGAAGAGATCTCTAGTCTTTCCCATTCTGTTGTTTTCCTCTATTTATTTGCATTGATTGCTGAGAAAGGCTTTCTTATCTCTTCTTGCTATTCTTTGGAACTCTGCATTCAGATGCTTGTATCTTTCCTTTTCTCCTTTGCTTTTCACTTCTCTTCTTTTCACAGCTATTTGTAAGGCCTCCCCAGACAGCCATTTTGCTTTTTTGCATTTCTTTTCCATGGGGATGGTCTTGATCCCTGTCTCCTGTACAATGTCATGAACCTCCGACCATAGTTCAACAGGCACTCTATCAGATCTAGTCCCTTGAATCTATTTCTCACTTCCACTGTATAATCATAAGGGATTTGATTTAGGTCATACCTGAATGGTCTAGTGATTTTCCCTACTTTCTTCAATTTAAGACTGAATTTGGCAATAAGGAGTTCATGATCTGAGCCATAGTCAGCTCCTGGTCTTGTTTTTGTTGACTGTATAGAGCTTCTCCATCTTTGGCTGCAAAGAATATAATCAATCTGATTTCGGTGTTGACCATCTGGTAATGTCCATGTACAGAGTCTTCTCTTGTGTTGTTGGAAGAGGGTGTTTGATATGACCAGTGCATTTTCTTGACAAAACTCTATTAGTCTTTGCCCTGCTTCATTCCGTATTCCAAGGCCAAATTTGCCTGTTATTCCAGGTGTTTCCTGACTTCCTACTTTTGCATTCCAGTCCCCTATAATGAAAAGGACATCTTTTTTGGGTGTTAGTTCTATAAAAGGTCTTGTAGGTCTTCACAGGACCGTTCAACCTCAGCTTCTTCAGCGTTACTGGTTGGGGCATGGACTTGGATTACTGTGATATTGAATGGTTTTTCTTGGAAATGAACAGAGATCATTCTGTTGTTTTTGAGATTTCATCCAAGTACTACGTTTCAGACTCTTTTGTTGACCATGATGGCCACTCCATTTCTTCTGAGGGATTCCTGCCCGCAGTAGTAGATATAATGGTCATCTGAGTTAAATTCACCCATTCCAGTCCATTTTAGTTCACTGATTCCTAGAATGTCGCGTTTACTCTTGCCATCTCCTGTTTGACCACTTCCAATTTGCCTTGATTCATGGACCTGACATTCCAGGTTCCTATGCAATATTGCTCTTTACAGCATTGGACCTTGCTTCTGCCACCAGTCACATCCACAACTGGGTATTGTTTTTGCTTTGGCTCCATCCCTTCATTCTTTCTGGAGTTATTTCTCCACTGATCTCCAGTAGCATATTGGGCACCTACTGACCTGGGGAGTTCCTCTTTCAGTATCCTATCATTTCGCCTTTTCATACTGTTCATGGGGTTCTCAAGACAAGAATACTGAAGTGGTTTGCCATTCCCTTCTCCAGTGGACCACATTCTGTCAGACCTCTCCACCATGACCCGCCTGTCTTGGGTGTCCCCGTGGGCATGGCTTAGTTTCATTGAGTTAGACAAGGCTGTGGTCCTAGTGTGATTAGATTGACTAGTTTTCTGTGATTATGTTTCAGTGTGTCTGCCCTCTGATGCCCTCTTGCAACACCTACCGTCTTACTTGGGTTTCTCTTACCTTGGACGTGGGGTATCTGTTCACGGCTGCTCCAGCAAAGCGCAGCCACTGCTCCTTACCTTGGACGAGGGTATCTCCTCACCGCCACCCCTCCTGACCTTGACGTGGAATAGCTCCTCCATAAACCATAATAGATAAGAATTCTGATTGTCTGCTCCTGAGGAGAGCAGACCTTTCGTGACCAGTGATAAAAATACTGTTCATTTCTACTGAATGTTGCCTGGTTCTTAGAATTGGATTGTGCAAACTTCCTTACCCCTTAAAGTTAAGTGTTGTGGTGGTCCATCCCAAATACATAATGATCACAAAATATTTTACCTCATTGAATAAAATATCTCTTGAAAGAAAGACTCATCCTTTTTCTTTTTACTTAAGTATAGTTGATTTGCTGTGTTGTATTTGTTTCATAATAGTGTATGAAGTAGTGTATAATCCAGTTAGACATATATTTCTTTTTCATACTCTTCTCATATTATGAAATAGTGAATATAACTCCCTGTGCTATACAGTAGGTCCTTGTGTATCTATTTTATGTATAGTAGTGTGCATTTCTTAATCCCAGATTCACAGTTTATCCCTCTCTCTACTTCCCCTTTGGAAACCATAAGCTGGTTTTCTATGTCTACTTGTATGTCTATGTCTGTTTTCTATGTCTACATGATTCTACTTATGTTTTCTATGGTTTACTTGTATCATTTTTCACATTTCACATTTAAGTGCTATCACACAGTTTGTCTTTCTCTGTTTGACTTTCTTCACTTAGATAATCTCCAGGTCCATCCATGTTGCTGCAAAATGCATTACTTCATTCTCTTTTAAGGCTAAATAATATTTCATTATATATATATATATATATGTTTAGTCACTCAGTCATGTCTGATTCTTTGCAACCTCACGGACTACAGGACTCCAGGCTTTCCTGTCCTGGACTATTTATTGGAACTTGCTCAAACTCATCCATTGAGTTGGTGATGCTATCCAATCATCTCATCCTCTATTGTCCGCTTCTCCTCCTGCCCTCCTGCCCTATCTTTCCCAGCATCAGGGTCTTTTCTAATAAGCTGGCTCTTCACATCAGGTGGCCAAAGTATTGGTGCTTCAACTTCACCATCAGTCCTTCCAATGAATATTCAGGGTTGACTTCCTTTAGGATTGACTGGTTGGATCTCCTTGCAGTCCAAGTGACTCTCAAGAGTCTTCCCCCACACCACAATTTGAAAGCATCATCTCTTTGGTGCTCAGCCTTCTTTTTGGTCCAATTCTCACATCCGTACATGACTACTGGAAAAATTATAGCTTTGACTAGACAGACCTTTGTTGAGCAATGTGATGCCTGGGCTTTTTAATATGCTGTCTAAGTTTAACATGCTGGGCTGGAGGAAGCACAAGCTGGAATCAAGATTGCTGAGAAATATCAATAAACTCAGATATGCAGATGACACCACCCTTATGACAGAAAGTGAAGAAGAACTAAAGAGCCTCTTGATGAAAGTGAAAGAGGAGAGTGAAAAAGTTGACTTAAAGCTCAACATTCAGAAAACTAAGATGGTGGCATCCGGTCCCATCACTTCATGGCAAATAGATGGGGAAAGAGTGGAAACAGTGGCTGACTTTATTTTTCTGGCTCTAAAATCACTGCAGATGGTGATTACAGCCATGAAATTAAAAGACGCTTACTCATTGGAAGGAAAGTTATGACCAACCTAGACAGCATATTCAAAAGCAGAGACATTACTTTGCCAACAAAGGTCCATCTAGTCAAGGCTATGGTTTTTCCAGTGGTCATGTATGGATGTGAGAGTTGGACTATAAAGAAAGCTGAGTGTCGAAGAATTGATGCTTTTGAACCATGGTGTTGGAGAAGACTCTTGAGAGTCCCTTGGACTACAAGGAGATCCAACCAGTCCATCCTAAAGGAAATCAGTCCTGGGTGTTCATTGGAAGGACTGATGTTGAGGCTGAAACTCCAATTCTTTGGCCACCTCATGCGAAGAGTTGACTCATTTAAAAAGACCCTGATGCTGGGAAGGATTGAGGGCAGGAGGAGAAGGGGATGACAGAGGATGAGATGGTTGGATGGTATCACCGACTCGATCGACATGGATTTGGGTGGACTCCAGGAGTTGTTGATGGACAGGGAGGCCTGGCATGCTGCGGTTCATGGGGTCGCAAAGAGTCAGACACGACTGAGCGACTGAACTGAACTAAGTTTGTCATAGCTTTCCTTCCAAGAAGTAAGCGTCTTTTAATTTCATGGCTGCAGTCACCATCCACAGTGATTTTGGAGTCTTTAAGAAAATACATCTGTCACTTTTCCCACTTTCCCCCCTTCTATTTGCCATGAAGAGATGGGACCAGATGCCATTATCTTAGTTTTCAGAATGTTGAATTTTAAGCCAACTTTTTCACTCTCCTCTTTCACCCTCATCACAGTACTCTTTAGTTTCTCTTTGCTTTCTGTCATAAGGGTGGTGTTACCTGCATATCTGAGGTTGTTGATATTTCTCCTGGCAATTCTGATTCCAACTTGGATTCCTCCAGTCCAGCATTTCACATGATGCACTCTGCATATAAGTTAAATAAACAGGGTGACAATACACAGCCTTGATGTACTCTTTTCCCAATTTTGAACTAGTCTGTTGTTCCATGTCTGATTCTGTTGCTTCTTGATCTGCATAAAGGTTTCTCAGGAGACAGGTAAGGTGGTCTGGTATTCCCATCTCTTGAAGAGTTTCCCACAGTTTGTTGTGATCCACACAGTCAAAGGCTTTAGAGTAGTCAATGAAGCAGTATATGTTTTTCTGAAATTCCTTTGCTTACTCTATGATCCAGTGAATGTTGACATTTTGATCTCTGGTTCCTCTGCATTTTCTAAACCCAGTTTGTACGTCTATCTGGAAGCTATCAGTTCATGTACTTCTGAAGCCTAGCTTGAAGGATTTTGAGCATTACCATGCTAGTATAGGAAATGAGAGTTAATTTTATGGTAGTTTGAACATTCTTTGGCATTGCCCTTCTTTGGGATTAGAATGAAAACTGACCTTTTCCAGTCCCGTGGCCACTGCTGTTTTCCAAATTTGCTGACAGATAGAGTGCAGCACGTTAACAGTATCATCCTTTAGGATTTTAAATAACTCAGATGGAATTCAATCACCTCCATTAGCTTTGTTCATAGTAATGCCCAATTGACTTCACACTCCAGGATGTCTGACTCTTAAGTGAGTGACCACACCATTTTGGTTATCTGCGTCATTGTTTTTTTGCAGCTGGGTATTCTTGCTGCTACTTCTTAATCTCATCTGCTTCTGTGAAGCCCTTACTGTTTCTGTCCTTTATTGTGCATATCCTTGAATGACATGTTCATTTGATATCTCCAATTTTCTTGAAGAGATCTCTGGTCTTTCCTGTTCTATTGTTTTCCTCTATTTCTTTACACTGTTCACTTAGAAAGGCTTTATCTCTCCTTGCTATTCCCTGGGACTTTGCACTCAAGTGGGTTTATCTTTCCCCTTCACCCTTGCCTTTCACATCTTTTCTCAGCTATTTGTAAAGCCTCCTCAGACAAACACTTTGCCTTCTTGCATTTCTTTTTCTTTGGGATGGTTTGGTCACCACCTCCTATAAGTTACAAACCTCCATTCATAGTTCTTCAGGCACTCTATTCACCACCCCCACTGTATAAGGGATCTGATTTAGGTCATACCTGAATGGCCCAGAATTTTCCCTACTTTCTTCAGTTTAAGACTGAATTTTGCAATAAGCAGCTCATGATCTGAGCCACAGTCTGCTCCACAGGTCTTGTTCTTGCTTTTTTGCTGAGTGTATAGAGCTTCTCCATATTCTGTTGTAAAGAATATAATCAACCTGGTGTTGACCATATGTTGGTATCCATGTGTAGTCTCTTGTGTTGTTGGAAGAGTGTTTGCTATGACCAGTGTGTTCTCTTGGCAAAACAGCCTTTGCCCTGCTTCATTTTGTACTCCAAGGCCAAACTTGTTTGTGTCCAACTCTTTGTGGCCTGCCAGGCCTCTCTGTCCATGGGAATTCCCAGGGAAGAATACTGAGGTGGATTTCCATTTCTTTCTCCAGGGGATCTTTCTGACCCAGTGATCGAACCCACATCTCCAGGACTGGTGGGCAGATTACCACTGCGCTACCAGGGAAGCCCCTATATATACAGTTCTGGCTCCTATGGAGTCACTGCTTTGCCCTGGGTCGCAGTGCATGTGAAATCTTGTGTGTGCCCTCCAGGAGTGGAGTCTCTGTTTCCCCCAGTCCTGTGGAGCTCCTGCACTCAAGCCCCACTGGCCTGCAAGGCCGATGCTCTGGGGGCTCCTCCTCCTGATGCCAGGCCCTCAGGCTAGGGATACTGATATGGGGCTCAGATCTCACTCCTGATGGGGAGAACCTCTGTGATAAAATTACTTTCTAGTCTGTGAGTTGGTCAACTGCCAGGTATGGGATTTGATTTACACAGTCAAAGGGCCCCTCCTACCATCACATTGAGACCTCATCTTTGGATGTAAAGTATCTTTTTTGGTAGGTTCCAGTCTTTCTTGTCAATGGTCTTTAAGCAGTTATTTATGATTTTGGTGTTTTTATGAGAGGAGGGAAGTTCAAGTCCTTCTACTCCTGCCACCTTGTCTGGAATTGAAGGACTGCTTTTAGTTTGGATGCTTGCTGTCTTTTCCAGCAGTGTGTGCTGGCTGCCATCGCCTTGGTATTTGGTGTGCAAGCACAATGCACAAAGGCCCATGCACACTCCCAGTAAGCAGGGACCATGATCAGGACCCCCTCCCAGGCCTCCCAGGGGCAGCAGTGGTCCATGATGTCCCGGGACAGCAAGGCTAGCAGTTGGCACTTGCTCCTGTGTCTCTCAGTAGCAGTGACAGCCTGCCTACTCCCAAGGAGAACAACTGGTGCCTGCTCATGGGTCCCTAGTTATGGGAGTGGCCTGTGCCCATCTCTGGAGCCCATAACAGTGACAGCAGCTTGCACCTACCCCCAGAGCTCATGTTAGGTGGTGTCTTGTTGCCAGAGAGACCAGGTACAGGAAACAAAGCTCCCCTATGGTGGTCCTGCCCCTCTTCTAATGTGCCCCCCCTACCCAACAGTGGTGTCTTGCCTCTCTGGCAGGCCCCGGCCTCCTCTGAGTGCACGATTAGTCGCCACTCTCCAGCCTCATCAGGCTGTCTCTACACCGCCAATCCCTCTCTCTCTGGGTCTGACTCTGAAGCCCGAGCTTTGGCACCTAGCCTCACCACACCAACAGATGAGCATGTCAGCCAGGGTACACAGGGCAGAGGTGTGAACCATCTGTGCAGGTCCTTCCACTGTAACCAGTTGCTGCACTCTTCCTCCAAGGCTCTGAAGCTCCCCCTCCATCTAGGTTGATCTCCCTGCAGGTGAGGGGACTTCATAGTGTGGGGGAACCTTTCTTCCTTCACATCTCCCTCCCTAGGGTGCAGGTCCTGTCCCAATTCCTTTCTCCCTCTTTCTTCTTTTGTCCTACCTTGTTACATGAAAGGTTTTTTGCCTTTTGAAGTCTGAGGTCTTCTGCCAGCATTCAGTAGATGTTCAGTGTGAATCATGCCACTCGTAGATGTGCTTTTGCTGTATTATGGGAGGAGGTAAGGTCCACATCCTACTCCTCCATCATCGTGATTCCTCTCCTGTAACTGTTGACTTTTAAGGGTGTTGAGTTGAAATGGTAAAAGGGAAGTCCATCTTTCAGCCACTCCTGGAAGTCAAGGACAAAGACAGGAAGCACTGTCTTTGCCCTAACAAAAAATTAGGTTTATCTGAAAATGTTATTTGGAGAGTGTCAGCTTTTCCCCTCCCCTACAGCAAAGAGAACTTTTCCTTTTAGTGAAAGAAAAATGATTTGGGAATGGGATAAGAAAAATCAGGGTGTAAAGGGAGCTTAAGAAAGCCATCATTGTTGTATTGTTTGGAGGGATGTCTCATGCTTCTGTTGCATGGTTTTGTTATATAAAATGGAGAATTAAAACAATTCCAAATGGACATGTTGGTTATTATACTATGATTTTAAATTTGTTTGACTAGAGTAACAAATATACATTTATATCTACTTTATATTCATGCAGACAAGTTTACATATTCAAATTAGGGGCACATCAAAAACTGGCAAGTAAGTAAGTGGCAAAATAAGCACAGTGACTGGCGATACAGTGCTGAAAACAGCTGCTGCTAGGGAGAAAGAAATCCTTGATTGGCAAAGGTCAGGGTGCAACATGGGAGTGTGGGGGGTGTAGTGACAGAGAATAGAGAACTGCTACCTTTCTGTGCAAGGCTTACTTAATAAAATGATTTCATTCCTCAAATTTTATAACTGTATCTGAAAAAAAATCCAATTAAAAGGACTTCTTTACTTTGTATTCTTGCTCTTACAGATCCCTCGCTTTCTTCTTACTGTTTTAAAGCTTTTCTTAATATCAGAAGAAATAAAATGAAGCTAATTACCAAGGAACATTGAAAGCCTATTTTATACACACACACACACACACACACACAATTTGCTTCTCACCAGGCACAAATCTATTATTGGCAAGACTTTTTGCTTTTAATCTTCATGTAAGTATAATCTGAGAGAGGAAAAACAAACCCCAAATTGTAAAATGTGCTATATTTATATATGTAAAAAATTTAAAATTAGTCTTAGAGATGGCACCTAGTAAGAGGAAGGCACATATGTGTAGCCCACTGAATATTTAAAACTCTCTTTCAGTGTTTGAAATGGTGCAATTCTGACTGTATAGGGAACAAAATATTTATGTGAAAGTTCAATCAGTTTGTAGTTGGCTGAATGTAATCACATATTTAACAAGATGCTGCTGTATTTAATTTTAAAAATTCGTTTTTAAAATTTAAAAAATTTTAATTTTAAAAACGAATCTATGTTCAGAGTATTAAGTTTGTAAGTTCTCCTTCAAAGAACAGAAGAGCCAGTGATTAATAAAGACAAGTGTTCAGATTTATTTGGAAATTCACAGTTTCTAATGGCACTACAGCTCCGTAGTTATATTATTAAAAGTCTTCTTTCCACAACCCTGGATGCTGCACACAGATGGTGTAACTTCCTGCTCTACCTCTGCTCTCATCTGGACCTCTTTTCAATGGGTTTCTATACAATCAGGCCCTCTTGCTCTGAATGGCTAATTGTACAGACTGGAAAAAAATGTAAATCATCTAAAACATATTGTTACCGTAAAGCAGCAACTTAAACAAACAAAAGAGGCTTTAAATAAGTCACATTACGAACAATACCCCCATAAGGTATTAGACAAGTTTAAAAGTTATTACTAAAAGTGCTCAATAACTTATAACTTAAATTTTACAACACAAAACAGTGAATTCTCTCCCTTTCAAAAAGAAACTTTCCACTTTTACTCCATTACTGTATAAACACATACTTAGAAATCATTTGATTCAAAGTCACTGCCAATTATTTTTAAAGAAAAGAGACAAAATGAATACAAACACATTGACAGCACACATGTATATCTGCACATTTGTAGCCAATACAAAGCAAACACCAAGGAGTAGTAATCCCTTTAGACTTGACCAATTAGACAAGGCTTGACAAACTCACTAGCTGGTTCTGTGCATATGTACATAGGCAGTGATTATGAGGCCTGGACTCACTGGACAAACTTTTAAATTTTCCTTTTTTAAGAGAAAACAACAATCTCAAAGTCAAGAGGATTAGTGCTTATTGTGAATGTTTAAAATGTACCATAGCTAAAGGAAACCCTTAAAAGTGGCTAAATGTGTTTAACACGTGAATTTATAGGAAAAAAAAATTATTTGCAAATACCAATCATTTGAAGAAAAAAAAATCACGTAGTTGTTTTTTCCTCTCACTGAATTAGTAACCAAAGGAAACTAGTGTGAATAAGTTAACTGAAAATAGCATTAAAAGTATCACCACTTACCTAGAAGAATAGACCTAAAAATTCCATCAAGTGTCTGTTTCAGGTGAGTTTGCTAAACAAAAGTCTACCTGGCCAAGTCTTTAGGATCTTTACACTGTCTTAACTGATTTTTACTGAACGCCAGGCGCAGATCACTTTAAAGCCTTGTAGTGTTTGCAGCTTCAAAAAACAAAGTTATAAAAGAAATCAAATGACAGAAAAAGTTCTTCCTCCTCTTCCAGTGGCATTATAAATAGACAAAAGGCACATAAATATGGGAAGGTGCAAGAAATAGGAACAAAGCTAAAGGAAGAGGTTTAGGCTTTCATTCCTATCCCACCCAAGGAACTGGGTTTCCAAATTACTTTTGTCCCAGTAATTAATTAATCTGTGAAAAAACATCTTTATAAAATGTCTACCATTGTCCTTGCAGTCTTGTAAAACTGCAGCTCATTAACCAAGATTGACATAATCCCACCTACTTTTTAAAAAGGCAGAAATCATAATTTCTGAATACTTTTCCCATTAATATGTTCTCCCTCCCCATACCCTTCAAATACCACAGACTGTTCTTCAAATAACAACAAGGAAAAGTCTCCACTATGAAAAGTTTGATTAATTTTAGATATGTCCCGAGACTGCTGTAACACCAAATGTTCCCACGGTGAGCTCTTTGTTTCCTTTGATTATGTCATGCAGGCTCGGCAGTGATCCTGACTTAGTCTGTATTAAAGTTTTTATCAATTTTCCTTGGTCTTGGACTTTAGATCGCCTTCGTTTCAAAGCCCTCTTCTCAGTTTTTGTCTTTTGAGACTGTCCATTGCACAGACTTGTGCAAGCTGAAATGCCACAAAAATAAGACTCTTCTGACTGTGATGAAGTTTCTGAGCTTCCTTCAGATGGAGGACCCTTATAAGAAGAGTGATAAACTTCTCCCATATTAGAAAAATCTCTCTGGTTTGTAAAAGGCTTTCTTCCTTTTATGTCTCCGTTGGCTACAGGGTGCAATGGATCAGCCGGCTTTATGGTCTCAATTTTTTCAGTTTTGTACTTGCAGCGTTTCTTCTTTAACACAAGTAAAAGAAAGGGTAGGAATTAGACCTATGACAGTACCTAATCAAACATTCAGAGAGCTGAGCTACTGGAGTAAAGTGCCACCTCCTGGTGGAAAGTGGAAGTACTATAAACAGCAAAACATACTGTTATGTTCTATACAGATACTGCCATAATTAGCTTTCCACTTTGTAATACTACTCAACCAAATTCTTCATTTATCTGTCACCTCTGAATATAGATTAGGTATCTGAATGCTTATTATGTGCTATATATTCTTCCAGTTGCTTTCATGTGTATCTTACTAACCCTAACCCTGAAAGGTGAGCATTTTGTCCTTGACTACCAAATGAGAAAACTAAGGTTCATAAGTTTGATTTCCTGTCCAAGTTACATGGCAGTAAGTGGCCAAGTTAGGACTGAATCCTAGGCTATTTGGTTTTAATGGTCAAGTTCTTCAGCCTAGAGACAAACGTTGTTTGCTTAGTTGCTAAGTTGTGTCTGACTCTTTTGTGACCTCATGGACTCCTCACTCCATGAGATTTTCCAGGCAAGAATACTGTAGTGGGTGGCCATTTCCTTCTCCAAGGGATCTTCCAGACCCAGGGATAGAACCTGCGTCTCCTGCATTGGCAGGCAGATTCTTTACCACTGAGCTACCTGGACCTCTAATGAGTACAACTTACTTTCAGAGGCAAAATGGGAAAAACCCGCACTTGTAACCAAAAAAGTCTAAGTATATTTTGATTTTTGCCACCTCTTTAATAGGTCATTTAAAGAAGATACAAATTCTGAGTTTCAGTTTTCTCACTTAAAAAATGGGGAAAGTATCATTTTCAGGTTGATATGAGGATTACAGGAATAGGTATACACACTGTCTGACATGCACTGATAATAAAGAATGAGTATCAACAAGTGGTCAGCAACTTTTTTCTGTAAAAGCCAGAGACTAAGTATTTTAGGCTTTTCAGGTCACATACTCTCTCTCCTATTCACTTTTATTTTATAACCCTTTAAAAATGGTTCCAGGATCATAATAAAACAGGCCATATATGGCCTATGGGCAACAGTTTGCAGACCCTGTAAACAAATCATTATCATAACTGAAAATAAACAGTAAGTTTAAGGACCAGTAAAGGTTACAGTAAAACTTTCACCTATTTCTTCATCTACATCCACATAACACACCAATACACTTGAAACAAAGCATTACCTTTTTTTCTGGAGAGAACTTGAGGGGTTCTACAATGTACAAATCACTTGGGTCTACTGTAAGAAAAAACAAAAAGGCAGATATAAAATGTAAAGTAGATTCTACTATGATTAAATACTATAACTATTACCCATTTATGATTATTTTCATAACAGAACCAATGAACTTATATTTGTAACAGGTTAAACATATATTTATGCATTTGAAATTAGTAAACCTAAAGCAACAAGGTAGAAGAGGGCACCATTCTTATCCTGGGCTTGACTGGTCATCATTGAATAACTTGAGTTTTTAACTAACAGCTGGCTCTCAACCAACACAGTAAGGATCCTTGTTTGGACCAGCTTTACCCTCTTGTTGTTTAGTCGCTAAATCGTGTCTGACTTTTTTGCCACCCCATGGACTACAGCTCACCAGGTTTCTCTGTCCATAGGATTTCCCAGGCAAGAATACTAGAGTGGATCTTCTATCTTGGGGATAGAATCAGTGTTTCCTGCATTTGTGGGCGGATTCTTTACCACTGAGCCACCTGGGAACCCTCTATCCTCTGAACTTGATAAGAAAAATAACATTACCAGGTAAGCTAATACCAAACTTACAGATCATATGAACATTTTTCTAAAAGACTAAACTCCACATTGTGTTGCAATTATGGGTTAATTATGTGCAACAAGCACATAGTATGAAAGTCAGTTCAAGGAACATACACACAAAAGGAAGTTTAACAAGTTTTTCCTAATTGTTTATTACTATGATTTACTGTGATCAAAACTATGATTTATTGTGATCAATACCAGAACACTCTGGTACGATAAGAAAATCAAAAATACTTAAGGTTCTAAGGTTTCATTACTTTAAGCACATTCAAGACAGCTTTACTGACAAGATAAATGTACATATAAAAGAGGGGCTATGAGATTTTAGTCCTATTCAACCCACTAAAAGTAAATGATTTATGGTTTGATGCAGGCGTTAAGTTTGTAAGTAACAAGTTCATAATAAACTTCATGTACCAGAAATTTACTAATAACATGACTCAATGAATTATTATTTTTCACATTATGTCTTAGAAACTTGTAGAGAAAGTCATCAAATATATAAAAATATCCAATGATTCCTTTAAATAGTCATTTCTACTAGATTACTAATCTCATTCAAATTGCTTTTTTTAAAAAAAAAAAAACACCATGTCTACTTCTAGGAATGACTGCTAATGGTTTTCAGATCGAATTTTCCACTAAAAGCAATGTTTTTTGTAAGTCACCAACAGCACTTCCCACTCCAGTACTCTTGCCTGGAAAATCCCATGGACGGAGGAGCCTGGTGGGCTGCAGTCCATGTGGTTGCGAAGAGTCGGACACAACTGAGCGACTTCACTCTCACTTTTCACTTTCATGCATTGGAGAAGGAAATGGCAACCCACTCCAGTGTTCTTGCCTGGAGAATCCCAGGGACGGGGGAGCCTGGTAGGCTGCCGTCTATGGGGTAGCACAGAGCTGGACACGACTGAAGCAACTTAGCAGCAGCATCAACAGCACTTACTTAGGCTGTCAAGACTAAGTAAGTAAGTAATCCCAGGCCACAACTGAAGGAAAAGCAGGAATCCAGGCCCGTCAAGTGAAATTCAAGTCATTTTTTCCCAGAGACCTTGCCACCACTGTCTGGCAACATGGAATCATACTGCATATTCCTAGCCAGGGAGACATCAACAACCGAAGTACAGTTTCTACTGAATGCACGTTGTTTTCACACAATCATAAAGTTGAAAAATCAAGTCAAATCATCATAAATTAGAGATGACCTGTACATTATACTCCTCTTTCAACAGAAAATTACAAGGCATTTTAAAAAGGGTAAACATAGTTTGAAAAGACTAAACAAGCATCAGAACCAGAGTTAGATGTGACAGAAATGTTGACATTATTATTAGATCAGGAATTTTTTTAAAAAATACATTAAGGATGTAAATTGAAAAAAATCAGACAACATGCAAGAAGAGATGGATAATATAAGCAGAAAAATTCTAAAAAGGAGTTTAAAAAATGCTAGATAGAGATCAAACACAGGAACAAAAATGAAGAATGCCTCTGGGTTCATTAATAGACTGAGTAAAGAACCACTAAACTTGAGAATATGATGATAGAAATTTCCAAATCTAAAATACAAAGAGAAACAAGACTTAAAAAAAAAAAAAATTGAACAGACTATCCAAAAACCATGGGATGACTCCAAAAGGTGTAACGTACAAGTAATGAGAACACAGGAGGATAAGGAAGGGAGAAAGGAATAGATGCAATATTTTAAGTAATAATGACAGAATCTTCTCAAATTGACATCAGACAGTAACCACAGCTCCAGGAAACTTAGAATAACAAGCAGGACAAATGCCCAAAATACTACAACGAGGCCTATCATATACAAATTTCAAAAAATCAAAGATATAAGCTAAAATTGAGGACCTAAAATTGCCAACAGACCTGCTTTACAAGTAATGTTAAAAAGCAGTTCTTTAGAAAGGAGGAAAATAAGGTAGGTTAGAAACCCAGTTTTGCATAAAGTAAGAGCATCAGAGAAGGAATAAAGGAAGGGAAGATAAAAACTTTCACTTTTCTTATTCTTAATCCATAACATAACAATTTGTTCAAAATAATAATAGCAACAAAGTACTTGAGTATGCTTATGTAAATAGACAAGATTAGGTAAAAATAAAAAGAATGACAGCACTGATACAAGGGATGGAAGGGAGGAATTAGAAATATTTTGTTGTTATAAAATATATGTACTACCTCTAGAGTAATATAGTGTTATTTGAAAGTGGACTTGTATTAGTTGTAAATGTATACTGTAAACTCTGGGACCCTAAAAAAAAAAGTCATAATTTTTTAACATATGCTATGAAAGGAAAAAAATGAAAACATATAATTTGCTCAGTTAAAACCACAAAAGGCAGAAAAAATGTGGAAGATAGTAACAGGAATAAAGAATGAGGGCAACAAATAGAAAATAGTAACAAATATAGCAAATACAGTTGGATAAATATCAAATCACTTTAAACTTAAAGGCCTAAATACACCAATTTATAAGACTGTAAACGTGGATCAAACAACAAGATTCAACCATATGTTGCTCATAAGAAGTCCACTTTAAATATAAAGATACATAGAGATTAAAGACACAGGGATGAAGAAAGATATACCATGCTAACACAAATCAAAAGAAAGCAGGAATGGCATATTAATTTCAGAGAGAGTAAACTTCAGAGCAAGGAAATTTATTCAGGATAAAGAGGGTATTTCATGATGATAAAGGGGTCCATTATCCAAAAAGCATAACAATCTTTACTCTGTATGCATCTCACAGAATGGCAGAATACATGAGGCAAAAACTGGTAGAACTACAAGAAGAAACAGATGAACCTACTATTACAGCTGGGGACTTTAACACTCCTCTATCCGAAGATCCAGCAAGCAGAGAATCAAAGAATATGGCAAATGTCAATAGCACCAAAATCCACTGCGTTTCTACATACCAGCAATAAACACAAACACACACAAAACGCAATTTTCAACAACATCGAAAAATATTCTAGAAATAAAACTTTCAAAAGTTTGGCTTTTTGGAGTACACAGAGATGCTACGTTCTTCCCAAATTGATACATAGAATCAATGTAATCAACCAAAAGCCTAATAATTTTTCAATGAAACACTTAATAAATGATTCTAAATTAACATGGAAACAAAGACCCAATAATGGCCGAGCAACCTAAAACAACTGAATTTCATACAAATTTTACAATGGATTTCCTACCTAAAACCACATACAAAAAATCAATTTCAGGTATCTTAGAAATCTAAAAATAAAAACCAAACACTAGAACTATAAGAGAATATCATCCATAAACAGTAAAAAAAAAAAAAAAAAAAAAAAAATCTGTTTAAACAACACAGAAGAAGCAATAACCACACCGGGAAAAAAAAAATCCCAGAAGTTTGATTACATTAAAATTAAAAGCTTCTTTTTCTTATTTAAAAAGACTCCATGTAAAAGAAAAGAAAATAAATAGCCTCAAGAGTGAAATAAGATTATCTGCAACATTAACGAACTAACAATTAGGATACAAATTTTAAAAATAACTATAAGCCAACAGGAAAGAGGTAAACAACCAAATAAAAGAACAGGCAAAAATTTCAATGTCCAAGAAAGTCAAATGATTAAAAGGCCTAAGTAAGCATGCTCAACTTCACTAGTAATCAGGTAAATGCAAATTATAACTAAAATAAGGTTAACAAACACTTTAAAACTTGACAATTCTGACTGTGCGCTGGCCAAAGTGTAGACAATGGAAATTCTCATGGTACTGGTGGAAGGATAAACTGATATGACCACTTTGGAAAAGTATGCCATTATCTTGTAACTTATAGATTAGCATACTCTACAACCCAGCAATTTTACATCTAGGTAATATTCCTAGAGGGGGCTTCCCAGGTGGCTCGGCAGTAAAGAATACGCCTGCCAAGCAGGCAGCTTCAACTCCTGGGGCAGAAAGATTCCATCCCCCACTCCTTCCACCCCAGATGGAAATGGTAACCCACTCCAGTACTCTTGTCTGGGGAGTCCCATGGACAGAGGAGACTGGTAGGCTTGCAAAAATCCATGGACTTGCAAAAGTATAGGAAATGACTTAGCAACACAACAACAAAAATATTCCTAGAGAAACTTAGGCAACTCTCTGCCTATATACAAACAAAGGGAATGTTTACACCAGCATTATCTGTAATAACCCCAAACTGTAAATAACACTGCAGAATGGATAACTACATTGTAATTTAGTCAGTTACTGAAATACTATACAATATTGAAAATGAAGTACAATTATGTATACGAACCTTACAAATAGAATGTTGAAGGAAAGAAGGCAAAAGGAGTATATATAGTATAATTTCATTTATCAAAAGCTCAAAACCAGGCAAAAATCCAATTGTATTGCTGAGAAACACAAACACTGATGGTAAAACTTATGAAAATGAAGATGACAACTAATTCAAAAATCA
Source organism: Bos taurus (assembly GCF_002263795.3). NCBI lineage: Eukaryota > Metazoa > Chordata > Mammalia > Artiodactyla > Bovidae > Bos > Bos taurus. The sequence continues at coordinate 40,099,904 of NC_037343.1, read as the reverse complement.
AGATAGTTACCTCTACAAAAAGCAATACCAAAAGTGCTGGTCTTGCTCTATTTCTTGATCTGGGTGTTAGTTACACAGGTGTTCACTTTATAATTACTCTGCATGTTGTACATTTCAGTTTTATGCACTTTTTGGTATTTCACAACAAAAATGTATTACAAAAATCAAAATAGTTTAGGTCTACTTGGATGGTCAACAGAAGTGAGAGATGCAAATCTAAGTATAATCTATAAAACACTGATGAAAAAAATTAAAGAAGGTACAAACTGAGCAGTATCTCATGTTCATGACTGGAAGATTTCATATTGTCAAGATGTCCATATACTACCAAAACGACCTACAGATTAAGTATAAGCCCTATCAAAATTCCAATAGCATTCTTTTTTTTAATGAAATGCATCCTAAAATTCATATCAAATCCCAAGTACCTTAAATAGGCAAAGCAATTGTGAAAAAGAAAAATAAAATTATAGGACTCACACTGCCTGATTTCAAACACAGTAATCAACACAGTACTGGTATAAAGACAGACATACAGAACAACAGGGGGAAAAAAAACAGTCCAGAAATAAACCCTCACACAAATGGTCAAATAACTTTCAACAAGGGTGCCAAGACCATTCAGTGGGGAATGAACAGTCTCTTCAATGAACACTGCTAGAAAGCTGGATATCTACATGCGAAAGAATGAAGTTGAACCCTTATCCTACATCATATACAAAAATTAACTTAAAATAGATGTGGTCCTCTTTGTTTTTGCTTTTGCTGCTTGTACTTTAAATGTCACATCCAAGCCGTGTTACAAAGTTTCTTTTTCCAAAAAGTTATAAAAACTTTATAACACTGGCCTTGGCAATGATTTCTTGGATGTACTAGTTAAAGTACAAGCAACAAAAGCAAAAAGAGACAAAGAGGACTACATCAAACTTAAAAAGATTTTGTCCATCATAGGACAAAATCATCAGAGTGAAAATGCAACCTACAGAATGGGAGAATGTATCTGTGAATCATATACTTGATGCAGGATTAATATCCAGAATATACGGAACTCCTACAATTAAGCAAAAAATAACCTGGTTTTAAAATGAGCAAAGGACTTGAATAGACATTTCTTCAAAGATGATTTACAAATGGCCAACAAACATATGAAAAGATGATCAACATCACTAATCATGAGAGAAACACAAATCAAAAGCAAAATGAGGTATCACCACACACCCATCAGGATGGCTACTATCAAAACAGAAAACAAGTATTGGTGAGGATGTGGAGAAATCTGGAACCACTATGCACTGTTGGTGGAACTGTAAAATGATGCAAGCACTATGGAAAACACTGTAAAGGTTCTTCACAAAATAGAACTACCATATGATTCAGCAATCGCGCTTGAGTACACAGCTGACCCTCTAATAACATGGGTTTGAAGTCTACTTATACATGGATATGTGAGTCTATTTATATGTGGATTTTTTTTCAACAGTAAATACTACAGAACTACATAATATGTAGTTGGCTGACTCCATGGATGCAGAACCTCAAAAATGGAGGAACCACGGATATGGAGGGCTAACAATAAATTATACACGTATTTTCAACTGTACAGATTCGGTGGCCTTAACTCCAGCACTGTTCAAGGGTCAACTACATATCCAGAACTGAAAGCAAGGACTTAAAGACGTATTTGCACACTCATGTTCACAACAGCATTATTTCACGATAGCCAAGAGGCAGAAGCAACCCAAGTGCCCATCAACAGATAAATAAACAAAGTATAGTATCTATCTGTACAACATAATATTATTCAGTCTTTAAACAGAAATCCTGTCACATGTTACAACATGGATGAAACTTGAGGACATTATGCTAAGTGAAATAAGCCAGTCAGAGAAAGATGAATAATACATGATTTCACTTATATAAGGTATCTGAAATATTCAAATTCACAAGAACAGAAAACACATTGATGGTGACCAGGGGCTGGGAGGAAGGGGAAAAAAGGTAGTTGTTTAATAAATACAGTGTTCCAGATTTACAAAATGAAACACTTCTGGAGACCTGTTTCACATCATTGTGAACATACTAAACATTACTGAAGTATATATATAACAATTAAATTTCTAAGAGAAACTTAAATTTCAAGTTGGTAAATTTTATGTTGTATGTTTTTTTACTACAATAAGAAAACAAAATAAGAAATGGGCCCTTCTCATAGAGTTTGGAATTAAAAATAAGGCAAGTACAAAGATGGCTAAAATCAAAGTAGACAATAGTAAATTTCATAAGAAGATATTTAATTCAAATTAGGAGAAGAAATAAATGAATTAATGAATAGCAGAATCAGAATTAGTTTCTTGACTATTGTACTCAACTTTTTAAATTATAAAGATGAACCAAGATGATACAGTTGTTTAAAATACAAGTAATACTACTATCAGGTACAAAAGGCTATATTCTACCTGGCCTTGAAGAGTTACATAAAAAGAAAAGAAACAGTCAGGCTTTCAACTAATTTAGAATGGGACTAGAAATGCTGAGAAGGAAAAATACCTCAACATATTGGTATTTCATAATCACACGAATACAGCTAAAAGATCAACAATACTAAATGTTAAATCTTAATATGGATGTAGAACAAATGGAACTCTAAAAAACAGCTGAATGTTCACACAACATTCTTGGCAAACTGTGTGGTGGTATTTACTAAAGTGGATCTTATGATCTGGATCTTATGATCCAGCAATTCCATTTCTGCTATATACCCAACAGATGTGTGTATGCAAGAAAATAATCCAATGGAAACGAATAATGAATAGTATGTTTGCATAAGGCAACACTAACTACAACTATACTCAACGACATGGTGAATCTCACAATATCAAAATAAGCAGTGACTCTACTGAGAGGAAATGGGTAATGACTAAGGAGCACAAGGAAGTTTCTGGGGTGCTAGATAATGCTGTACTTCTTAATCTGGGTGATGCTCACATAGTTATGTATGGTTTGTGAAAATCCACCAAACTTTATAAATGATTAAGTATAAAATCCTGTACAAATTATACTTCATTAAAAAAATTCAATTATAAAAAGACGTATCAGCCAAAAGAAAAAAAAGAAAAGAGCAGGAAGTAGGAAGAAATTTACTATTTTTAAGTAAACATACATGTTTACGGATTCAGTCCGTAAAGTTTCATGGTAACAGTAAACCAGAGCAGCACAGGAATGATTGCCTGAATGATTTAATCAATTGAAACACACTGCTCAGTTACTAAATCCTAAAGAAAGAGAATCCAATGATTATTAAAAAAGCATTAGCTGAAATATACGATTAATTATTTTAATATTGCTATGAAGATATGTCTCAGTAAGCACTAATTACAGTACTAATATTAAAAAGTCATGTTGATATATGGCAAAAACCAATACAATATTGTAAAGTTAAAAAATAAAATTTAAAAAAAAGTACTGATATATGAAAGCCACTCAGTACACATTCATTCGTTTATTAAATTTAAGTATTCATCAAGTGTTAGACTATGGAATACTATTATAGACCTTGGACTGTAAAAAAGAAAAAGATTTATTTTTCATAAAGTGCCTCACAGTCCTAGAGACAAAAGGAGTCCTACCTGTGTAGGAAGAGGAAGCAGATAAGCACAGGATACTATGGGAGCACATTCAGGTTTTCCATATCTGCTGAACTTTCTCAAACACCCCTTTCTAAAAAGAAATACTTCTAAACAGGAGCATGTGCAAACAGGCTATCAATGGCTAATTAATGGCTAATTAAACTAAGCCCCCCGTCCCGCCCCACCCTCTGGACTTTTAGGAACAAAGGTAAAGTGTGGAAATGGTAGTGGCTTCGACACAGCACAAAGGCCACTCACACCCACTGTTTGGTTGCAGACGGTCTCCAACACAACATTGACATTATACTTGTTCTAGAAGGAAGCTAGATTCACTTTTCTGTATACATGTTACATATGCACAAAAATCTACCTTCTTTCCCCGTTAACTGTAGAGACTTGGATCTGATGAGTGGAAATGAAGTTCTCCTTTTCAAACTCATATCATCATAGGAAGAAAAACACCTAACATTAAGAAAAATCAACATTGGGAATGATGAGTAAAATACATATAATTTACTCTGTATTTGGGGTTAGGTGAATGCTAGAAAACTGTACATGCCATATAGGACTTATCTCTAAGGTAACACTCCAGTTATAGATACCACATGTAAAAAAAAATTCACCAATTCTTCTCTAAAAGGTGCTGTATTAAAATACCTATTCTCCTCCTCCCCCTTTGAATTCCACATTGAAGTATCTTTCACAACCACTACATGGGTTTTTTACGTACTTAGTGTTTTCTCTATCAGAGTCTACAGAACCTTCCAGGCACAGGACCCTCTCACTAGTTCCAAGTTTTTAACATTTTGGTTTCAAGATAATCATATGGGGAGAGAAATTATCTCAGTATCTTTCACTTGCTCAAGTTTCTCAAATAAGAGGAAAATTGTGAAATAATGCTGACTTACCTTTTAGGGCTTGGATACTGATTACTTTTAGGAAGTTTTGAAATATAATCTCCATCAAATTGGGAAGTGTTTCGACAACGCTGCATACAAAGCATCAGTCCCAAGACAACACAGAGAACCAAAGATATGACAAGATAGCTCTGTCGATCTGAAACCTGAGATGAGAAGAGAGCTTAATAACAGTTTGAAAATCATATTAGGAAAAAACACTGAAATCTAAAGTTCAAAGGACAAACCATTTTAAACATTTTTTTCAAAGTTCTTCAAAATCATAAATGCAGGCCAAGTCCTTTGCAAATGTACTACAAAGGCAACATTCTCCTTTTTCTTCTTTCCCCCTCTCAATCTTTAAAAATTTTCAAACCCATGGAAAAGTTTAAAAAATAGTACGATGGACATATGTATGCCTTTCACCTATGTTCTCCAATCTTACATTCTGCCACATACATTTCATTTTTTATCATTTGTACTATCCTTTTGAGTGAGGAAAAAAAAATGCTCCTACCTGTCTTTCTCATACAAAACTAAACCACCCATTACCCAGTGATTTAAGCCTAAGGATCACCCTTAATTCCTTATGACCTACATCCAAATTCCCAACAAGCTTGTCCTTCTATCTCTTAACTATATCCTGAGTTTAGCAACTCCACACTATTCCCCACTCCTAAAATCCTAAACCAAGCCAACATCACCTCATTCAGGCTATTTCAATCACTTCCTTAATTGGTCTCCTCCCTACTTGCGCTCTAGATGGTCTCGAAGAAGCAATTTTCCACAGAGCAAGTAGAGAGCTCAAAGTGCTGTCGATGAAATGATCCATGTTACTTCTTTACTTAATACTTTCCAATGACTTGCAATTATGAGAATAAAACTCAAACTCTAAACTGCCTACAAAGGGCTACATGATCAGGTCTCTGCCGATTTCCTGAACTCATTTCTTACCCTCACCTCTCACATTCACTCTGTTCCAGCTACACCAGCTTTGTTTTTTGTTTTTGTGAATTAAGACCTTTGTTGCAAAATTAATTATCAAGCAAAACATAAGAAACTATGCACTTGGCTTCATGGGCCAAGTGCATAAACCCACAGGAATGCCAGGCCACAGTGCAAACTACAGAATCCGGGGATGAGGTAGGTCTCCATGAACAGACGTGGAATGATGTCTGTTATGTATTGCACACCAGCCTTCTTTCCGACCCCAAGCACATTGCACTGTTTTTAATCACAGGCCCTTTGTCCTACTTCTGCTACTAACAGGCCTGTTCTGACCCCAAGCTCTGTGTGGATGCTAACTTCTCTTGAGCACTCAGTTCTAACGCCACTTCCTCAGGTAAGCCTTCCAACACCACCTGAGCCAAAGCAGCAACACTTAGAGCACCACTAGTCCACACATAAACGTGTCATTCTCTACCAGGGGCTACTGACTGCTGTATGCCTAAACCAAGGACTGGATAGTTCATGCCTGACACACATTTGTGTTGCAATAAATGCTTCTTAAATCAATGAAAAGTTTGTTTCATTAAGCAGCTTAATGGGGCTTCCAGGTGGCTCAGTGGTAAATAAAAGAATCCACCTGCCAATGCAGGAAACGCAAGAGACACGGGTTCAATCTCTGGGTTGGGAAGATCCCCTGGAGGAGGATACGGCAACTCACTCCAGTCCAGTCTAGAAAATCCCATGGACAGAGGAGCCGGGTGGGCTCTAGTTCATGGAGTCACAGAGTTGGACACAACTGAGCAGCAGCAAGCAACTTAATAATAAGCTTTTCTGAACTGAAAATGAAGTATATACTGCAACTACCAATGGTTTTCAAAAGGCCTAATAGAACTGCTTTATAACTGTATTGTAGCTAAGGCCTAAGCTATGAAAGCCATGTTTTCCAAAGCATTATGATAATTAATGTATTTCCATAACTTTAAACCACCACATTCTGGTGTTCTGTAAAAGCTCTCTAGAAATGACAATCTTCTTGGATTAAAGTTCTTAGATATGAAGCCAATCTTTATGACACTGTTTCCTACAGTACCATCAGTAACAATTACCTCATGTTTTAATTCTGCTACTGTTGTTGATAAATTTGAAACAAGCTGTGTCATGTTGGTCAGCTGTGCTTGCAGCAATTGGATGGCTTCAGTTTGCCGCTGATCCTATAATAAAGGAAGAAATAAATATTTTCCTTTGTGTTTCATGTACACATTAGCTACATTATAAATTCAAATAAAATAATCTAGAAAAACTGTTAAATTCCTCAAGGCGGAGTGACATATTAATAGGTAGCTCTTAATGAATGAATATTATAAATCTGGACCAGAAATTAAAAAAAAAAAATCTAAAACCCTTAAGAATCTAATTAAGACTTCAACCTTTCTCCCCGACCTGAGCAAACAAAAACACCTTTTGCCATTCACTGCTACCATGTAGAATATTGCCTAGCAAACTCTAATAAACTACTTCTCAAGTTAATGTGGACTCTGTATGTGTAAAACAGTATATAACCAGCTATCTGCAAAATTGTCATTTTGTCAAGTGTGATTTTTCTAAACCAAAGCAGTCAATACAAAGACACACTGAAAAATTTTTGAAGAATGTTTCTGGATACAAAGCAGGCTCATACCAAGAAGGTCTTAAAAGTTCTATTTCAGAGCATGATAGGGTGAAACTTAGGAAGTCACACAGTCAAAAAACGACAATGGATCATCTAATCAAAGCTAGGTTATCACCAGTGAAAAGAAAATCATCAAGAACACCCATCTATCAGAATTTTAGAAACTTATAATGAGCAAACATATATTTATTTAAAATATCACTTACATGCATATTTTAGAAGCTTATGCAATATGCTCATGGTCATGAACCTACACTAAGCAGACTGTACTGAAAATGTGTACTTACTAGTAAATTTTGGAAGAAGGAAAAGAAGGCAGCAGGAAGTCAAGAAAATCTAGCACTTTAATTTAGGATCTTATGTGAAATATCTACATAGCCATTTATGATTCTAAAGTTAAATATTTCAACTTTACATTTAAATAAGTTTTAAGTCTGGACTATGTATGGGGGTGGGTGGGGGTGGAGAGTAGGTGGATGTATAAAACTGTAACAAGAAGTTTCACTTACTTCCCTCACTGTGATCCACTGTGGTACTTTCTATCCTATTTCATCTTTTTAAAATGCTGAATGTGAGTCATTAAACTGTTTCTTTTGACTCACATTTGACAAACACTGATAAACTGCAGACAGTTTTAAAGGATAAATTATTAAATTTATGATATTGGTTAACACTTCTAATCAAGATTTATTTCCAATAGTGCTAATGGTACACAAGATTATTTTAAAAGTACTTAAAGAATCTTTCATAAAACATAGACTTACATAGAAAACAAACAGAAAATATAGAGGGAAATATTAAAATTAATAAAGAACTAAATAAATACTGTGTTCATGGGACAGAGGACTTAAGACTATTTAAAACATCAACTCTCCAAATTGATCTATAAATTCAACATAATCCCAATCAATACCCAAACAGGTTTTTGTTTCTGGTAGCAAATTCTAAAATCTATGTTAGTCAAATCCAGATTAGCCAAAACAATTTTGGAAAGGAAATGCAAAGTTGGAGGATTCACACTATCTGGTTTCAAGAGTTCCTATATACCTAGCCATCACAACAGTGTAGTATAAACAAAAAGACAAGTAGATGAACAAAACAGAAGAGAAGCCCAGAAACACAGCCACATGTATATGGCGAATTGACTTAAAATAAGTGCAAAGAAAATTCAGTGGAGAAAAGATAGTCTTTTCAACAAATGATGCTGGAAGAAAGGAATATTCACGTTTCTCAATCCCCTAGTCCTCACAAAAAAGCACTTTGATCCATACTTTATAACACTGTAACACATAGAATTTAAAATAGATCATAAACCAAATGTAAAACTAAAACTATAGAAATTTTAAAAGAAAACATAAGCAAACAATCTTTGTGACTTTGGGTTAGGCAAAGTTTCTGCAGAGCAAAGAGAAAACAGGTAAACAGGGCTTGAACAAATTCTGCTCTTTAAAAGAATGAGAAAACAAGTAATGGATTGGGAGAAAATATTTGCAAAGCCTGTCTCTGATAAAGAACTTGTACTTAGAATATGCAAATAACTTTCAAATCTCAACTGAAAAAAAAAAGTAGGTTGGAAGAATTTTACTTGGAACCACAATTATGTGTCACAAATTCAGAGTAAGATGCAACTCTGCAACTTGAGACTTCTTTACCTCATTTCATCATCCTTTAGTCCCAAATAGCCTTTATAAAAGTATAAAATTTCTTCATCATGGTAACAAACCATAAAAACAATTATTCATGAACATCACATTTAATGGTGAAATACAGAAATCAATCCCTTAAAATCAACAAGACAGGGAAATGGCTACTATCACCAGTCCTATTGTATCACTGTATAGCTCTAAGTAAGAGATAAGAGAAAAGAAGAAGAAAAAAATACAAGGATTAAAATGAACTAGAGCTGTTCTTACTTACAAACAAAAAAACTGTCTATATAGAAACCCACAAATTATTTTAGAGTTTAACAAAATTTCAAAAAAGACCACTACTCTTCTACCCACATATATATACATACAAATCTTGAAATGTAACATGAATAATGCTCAAGAAAATTTTCTCTTGGGTATATACTGATACTAAGGGCTAGAAATAGAAAGCACTGTATTACAGAGTAATCATCAACTATCAGGGAAAAAGTGAACGAACATTACTGATCCTTCTAACCAGACAGGGCCTATAAAATTCAATGGAACTTTATGTAAAAAGTAAGACATGAAGATGACCAACCTGCTCCTCTGCTATTCTTGAAGTATTCTGAAGTTTCACTATTGTTTTATTGAAAGCCTTTTGCATTTCTTCCATTTGTTTTCGGTACCTATGGAGTAACAATTGATTTAAATTGGTTTTAATTTCTTATTTACTAATTTATTTTTGGAAATATACTTCTGATTTCAACATACGAGATAAAGCCATATTTCCGAAAATGACTCTTATTGAGGTCTGTGCAATAAAGGAAAACTTATAAAGGTAAAATAAAGAGGTCCCTTGAGGTATTTGCTACCTCAACAGCAATTCTATGCTCCTTGTTGCTATAGAAGATTTACGGTCAAATACATAGTCAATTTATAACAAAAGATCTATGAATACACAATGGGGAAAGGACAGTCACTTCAATAAATGGTGCTAGGAAAACCAAACACCCACAAGCAACAGAAACTGGACCCCTATCTTACACCATACACAAAAAACTCAAAATGTATATAAGACTTAAATGTAAAAACTGAAACAACAGAACTCCTAGAAGAAAACATAGGCAGTAAGTTCCTTGAATTCAGTCAGAAATGTTTTTTGGATTTAACACCAAAAACAAAAACAGGTTGAACTATATCAAACTGAAAAGCTACACAGAAAAAGAAACCATCAACAAAATGAAAAGGCTACCTACCAAATGGGAGAAAATATATGCAAGCCATTAATTAATCTTATAAGGGGTTAATACCCAGTATATTGAGTACATCCAGAATTCATACAACTCAACAGCAAAAAACAAACCATTTAAAAATTGGCAGAGAATTTGAATATTTTCCCAAAGAAAACAAATAGATGGAAGAAGATGAAATGATACTCAACATCATAAGGGACATGCAAATCAAAATTACAATGAAGTTATCACCCCCCACCCCATCTATTAAAATAGCTATCATCAAAAAGACAAAAAAATAACATGTTCGAGAGGATGTACAAAAACAAGAACGCTTGTACAGTTGGTAGGAATGTAAACTGGTGTAGACACTACAGGAAGCAGTATGGTAGTATCTCAAAAAATTTAAAGCAGAACTACCATATGACTTAGCCATTCCACTTTAGAGCATTTATCTGAAGGAAACAAAAAACACTATCCTGCAAAGATACCTGCATCCCATATTCACTGCAGCATTATGTACAATAGCTGAGAAGTGGAAGCAAACTAATCAACAAAAGAATGGATAAAGAAATGTGGTGTGTGTATACCATGGAATATTATGCAACCATAAAAAAGAAGGAAGTTTTGCCATTTGTGACAACATGGATGGACCTTGAGGGCCTATGCTATGAGAAACATGCCAGAGATGGACAAATATCACATGATCTCAATTACATGTGGAATTAAAAACAAAAATCTTAAACTCATAGATACAGAGAACAGACTGGTGATTGTCAATTGCAGGGGGAATAGGTGGGCAAAGGGTACAACTTAAAATGATGAAGTAATAAGACTATATGAAAAAGCAAAAAGATAGGACACTGAAAAGATGAACTCCCCAGGTAGGTAGGTACCCAACATGCTATTGGAGATCAATGGAGAAATAACTCCAGAAAGAATGAAGGGACGGAGCCAAAGCAAAAACAACACCCAGTTGTGGATATGACTGGTGACAGAAGCAAGGTCCGATGCTGTAAAGAGCAATATTGCATAGGAACCTGGAATGTCAGGTCCATGAATCACGGCAAATTGGAAGTGGTCAAACAGGAGATGGCAAGAATGAATGTCGACATTCTAGGAATCAGCAAACTAAGATGGACTGGAATGGGTGAATTTAACTCAGATGACCATTATTATCTACTACCGTGGGCAGGAATCCCTTAGAAGAAATGAAGTAGCCATCATGGTCAACAAGAGAGTCCAAAATGCAGACTTGTATGCAATCTCAAAAATGACAGAATGATCTCTGTTCATTTCCAAGGCAAACCATTCACTATCACGGTGATCCTCCAAATCTATGCCTGAACCAGTGAGGCTGAAGAAGCTGAAGTTGAATGGTTCTATGAAGACCTACAAGACCTTCTAGAACTAACATTCAAAAAGATGTCCTTTTCATTATAGGGGACTGGAATACAAAAGTAGAAAGTGAAGAAATATCTGGAGTTAACAGGCAAATTTGGCCTTGGAGTACAGAATGAAGCAGGGCAAAGGCTAATGCAGTTTTGCCAAGAGAATGCACTGGTCATAGCAAACACCCTCTTCCAACAACACAAGAGAAGACTCTACACATGAACATCACCAGAGGGCCAACACCGAAATCAGATATATTATATTCTTTGCAGCCAAAGATGCAGAAACTCTACAGTCAGCAAAAACAAGACCAGGAGCTGACTGTGGCTCAGATCAGGAACTCCTTATTGCCAAATTCAGACTTAAATTGAAGAAAGTGGGGAAAACCACTAGATCATTCAGGTATGACCTAAATCAAATCCCTAACGATTATACAGTGGAAGTGAGAAATAGATTTAAGGGACTAGATCTGATAGACTGCCTGATGAACTATGGACAAAGTTCGTGACATTGTACAGGAGACAGAGAACAAGACCACTCCTAAGAAAAAGAAATGCAAAAAAGCAAAATGGCTATCTGGGGAGGCCTTACAAATAGCTGTGAAAAGAAGTGCAAGCAAAGGAGAAAAGGAAAGATGTAAGCATCTGAATGCAGAGTTCCAAAGAATAGCAAGGAGAGATAAGAAAGCCTTCCTCAGTGATCAGTGCAAAGAAATAGAGGAAAGTAACAGAATGGGAAAGACTAGAGATCTCTTCAAGAAAATTAGAGATACCAAGGGAACATTTCATGTGAAGATGGGCTCAATAAAGGACAGAAATGGTTTGGACCTAACAGAAGCAGAAGATATGAAGAAGAGGTGGCAAGAATACACAGATCAGATCAGATCAGTCGCTCAGTCGTGTCTGACTCTTTGCGACCCCATGAACAGCAGCACGCCAGGCCTCCCTGTCCATCACCAACTCCCGGAGTTCACTGAGACTCCCGTCCATTGAGTCAGTGATGCCATCCAGCCATCTCATCCTCTGTCGTCCCCTTCTCCTCCTGCCCCCAACAGTCAACTATTTGCATGAGATGGCCAAAGTACTAGAGTTTCAGCTTTAGCATCATTCCTTCCAAAAAAATCCCAGGGTTGATCTCCTTGCAGTCCAAGGGACTCTCAAGAGTCTTCTCCAACACCACAGTTCAAAGCATCAATTCTTCGGTGCTCAGCCTTCTTCACAGTCCAACTCTCACATCCATACATGACCACTGGAAAAACCATAGCCTTGACTACACAAACCTTTGTTGGCAAAGTAATGTCTCTGCTTGTGAATATGCTATCTAGGTTGGTCATAACTTTCCTTCCAAGGGGTAAGTGTCTTTTAATTTCATGGCTGCAGTTACCAACTGTAGTGATTTTGGAGCCCAGAAAAAGAAGGTCTGACACTGTTTCCACTGTTTCCCCATCTATTTCCCATGAAGTGGTGGGACCAGATGCCATGATCTTCGTTTTCTGAATGTTGAGCTTTAAGCCAACTTTTTCACTCTCCACTTACACTTTCATCAAGAGGCTTTTTAGTTCCTCTTCACTTTCTGCCATAAGGGTGGTGTCATCTGCATATCTGAGGTTATTGATATTTCTCCCGGCAATCTTGATTCCAGCTTGTGTTTCTTCCAGTCCAGCGTTTCTCATGATGTACTATGCATATAAGTTAAATAAACAGGGTGACAATATACAGCCTTGACGAAATCCTTTTCCTCTTTGGAACCAGTCTGTTGTTCCATGTCCAGTTCTAATGTGCTTCCTGACCTGCATACAAATTTCTCAAGAGGCAGATCAGGTGGTCTGGTATTCCCATCTCTTGAAGAATTTTCCACAGTTTATTGTGATCCACACAGTCAAAGGCTTTGGCATAGTCAATACACAGAAGAACTGTACAAAAAAGATCTTCATGACCCAGATGAGCATGATGGTGTGACTGCTCACCTAGAGCCAGACATCCTGGAATGTGAAGTCAAGGGGGCCTTAGGAAGTATCACTACAAATAAAGCTAGTGGAGGTGATGGAATTCCAGTTCAGCTATCTCAAATTCTGAAAGATGATGCTGTGAAAGTGCTGCACTCAATATGTCAGCAAACTTGAAAAACTCAGCAGTGGCCATGGGACTGGAAAAGGGTTAGTTTTTATCCCAATCCCAAAGAAAGGCAATGCCAAAGAATGCTCAAACTACCGCACAATTGCACTCATCTCACATGCTAGCAAAGTAATGCTCAAAATTCTCCAAGCCTGGCTTCAGCAATACGTGAACCGTGAACTTCCAGATGTTCAAGCTGGTTTTAGAAAAGGCAGAGGAACCAGAGATCAAATTGCCAACATTCGCTGGATCATTGAAAAAGCAAGAGAGTTCCAGAAAAACATCTATTTCTGCTTTTATTGACTATGCCAAAACCTCTGACTGTGTGGATCACAACAAACTGTGGAAAATTCTTCAAGAGATGGGCATGCCAGACCACCTGACCTGCCTCTTGAGAAACCTATATGCAGGTCAGGAAGCAACAGTTAGAACTGGACATGGAACAACAGACTGGTTCCAAAGAGGAAAAGGAGTACGTCAAGGCTGTATACTGTCACTCTGCTTATTTAACTTATATGCAGAGTACATCATGAGAAACGCTGGGCTGGAAGAAGCACAAGTTGGAATCAAGATTGCCGGGAGAAATATCAATAACCTCAGATATGCAGACGACACCACCCTTATAGCAGAAAGCGAAGAAGAACTAAAGATAAAGAGCCTCTTAATTCAAGTGAAAGAGGAGAGTGAAAAAGTTGGCTTAAAGCTCAACATTCAGAAAACTGAGATCATGCCATCTGGTCCCATCAGTTCAGTTGAGTTCAGTCACTCAGTCATGTCTGACTCCTTGGTACCCCATGAACTGCAGCAGGTCAGGCCTTCCTGTCCATCACCAACTCCCAGAGTCCACCCAAACACCCATGTCCGTTGAGTCAATGATGCCATCCAACCACCTCATCCTCTGTTGTCCCCTTCTCCTCCTGCCATTAATCTTTCCCAGCATCAGGGTCTTTTCAAATGAGTCAGCTCTTCGCCTCAGGTAGCCAAAGTATTGGAGTTTCAGCTTCAACATCAGTCCTTCCAATGAATACCCAGGACTGATCTCCTTTAGGATAGACTGGTTGGATCTCCCTGAAGTCCTAGGGACTCTCAAGAGTCTTCTCCAATACCACAGTTCAAAAGCATCAATTCTTCAGTGCTCAGCTTTCTTCACAGTCCAACTCTCACATCCGTACATGACCACTGGAGAAACCACAGCCTTGACTAGACGGACCATTGTTGACAAAGTAATGTCTCTGCTTTTTAATATGCTGTCTAGGTTGGTCATAACTTTCCTTCCAAGGAGTAAGCGTCTTTTAATTTCATGGCTGCCAGTCCCATCACTTCATGGCAAATAGATGGGTAAACAGTGGAAACAGTGGCTGACTTTATTTCTGGGGGCTCCAAAATCACTGCAGATGGTGAATGCAGCCATGAAATTAAAAGACACTTGCTCCTTGGAAGGAAAGTTATGACTAACCTAGACAGCATATTAAAAAGCAGAGACATTACTTTGTCAACAAAGGTCCATCTAGTCAAGGCTAGAGTTTCTCCAGTGGTCATGTACGGATGTGAGAGTTGGACTGTGAAGAAAGCTGAGCACTGAAGAACTGATGATTTTGAACTGTGGTGTTGGAGAAGACTCTTGAGAGTCCCTTGGACTGCAAGGAATCCAACCAGTCCATCCTAAAGGAGAACAGTCCTGGGTGTTCATTGGAAGGACTGATGTTGAAGCTGAGATTCCAGTACTTTGGCCACCTGAGGCAAAGAGCTGACTCACTGGAAAAGACTCTGATGCTGGGAGGGATTGGGGGCAGGAGGAGAAGGGGACGACAGAGGATGAGATGGTTGGATGGCCTCACTGTCTCAATGGACATGAGTTTGGGTAAGCTCCAGGAGTTGGTGATAGACAGGGAGGCTTGGCATGCTGCGGTCCATGGGGTCACAAAGAGTTGGACACAACTGAGCAACTGAACTGAATAAGAATATAACATATAGCATGTTGACTACCGTTGATAATACTGGATTGTATATTTCAAAGTTGCTAATAGAGTAGATCTTAAAACTTATCAATAGGAAAAAAACCTGTAACTACATGGTGATCATATTAACAGATTTACTGTGGTAATCATTTAGAACATATACAAATATCAAATCATTGTTATACCCGAAATAACATAATGTTACACATCAATTACATCTCAATTAAAAAAAAAAGGTTTACCATGCGTGATTTCAGTGGTTCCTTAGTGGGCGTAAAAAGGGTGGGAGTGGGGAGAGGCTTGAGCAAGTTATGATGCAAGCATGCACACACACCCACGTATAATTTGCCAATAAAGTATATGTATGAATTAAGAAGCAATATCTTTTAGCATATAATGATGATTTTGAGGCTGAAACTCCAATACTTTGGCCACCTGATGCAAAGAGCTAACTCATCTGAAAAGACCTTGATGCTAGGGAAGATTGAGGGCAGGAGGAGAAGGGGACCACAGAGGATGAGATGGTTGAATGGCATCATCGACTCGATGGACATGGTTTGGGTGGACTCCGGGAGTTGGTGATGGACAGGGAGGGCTGCCTGCTGCGGTTCATGGGGTCGCAAAGAGTCGGACACGACTGAGCGACTGAACTGAACTGAACTGAATGACTTTAGAGACATTTCATTAGTAGCATTTTAATTTAGGAGGATTAGGAAAAGGTAGTATTTCAGAAATTCTGGGCACTGAGCTCCTTGTGGTTACAAAATGTTGGAAAAGTCCTAAGGCACAATGACACTTAAGGAACAACAACAATAACAAAAATTGGCTTAAAAAGTGGAGAACTGTGCCAGGGGTCTTCATCACTGCATAAGCAAACTGACATTGCCTCTGGCATTTTATAAGCACAAGAAGATAAATTATTACAACTAGGACTAGGATTCTGGATACTTGCTGAAAGAGTTCAAATGTTGCCTAATTATCTAGTTTAGTCTATTCCAGTATTCACTTATTTAAATTCTTAATTAATACCTAGTCAAGTTCCACAAAGAGCTTTAAGGTCTATAAACTTTAATTTTTCCATGACTGCTCTGGGAATGAAACAGCAAAAGTAGCTAAAGTTAAGCAACAGGAGAAAGGAGAAACTGATATAGATAATTCAAATTTATTATGTCACTTAGTATTTCTAAAAATGAAAATCACTTCTTAAAATTACTGACCAACATCCAAATAACTTTCTCTCTCCAGCTAAAATGCTGCTTATTTCTATTACATTCATTGTTTAGCCGCTAAGCTGTGTCTGATCTCTTGCGACCCCATCAACTATAGCCTGCTAGGCTCCTCTGTCCATGGGATTTCCCAGGCAAGAATACTGGAGTGGGTTGCCATTTCCTTCTCCAGGGGATCTTCCTGACCCAGGGATTAAACCCATGTCTCCTGCACTGGAGGCAAGTTCTTAACCATTGAGCCCCCAAGGAATCATGAGATAATTAAATCCTCTCTTTTAGTCAGATTAGACTCTGCTACTTAACTCACTGTGCAAAGTAGATTGTGCTAATTCATAAGAAAGCTTACCTTTGACTAAGTTCCTCCAGGTAGCGACCACTGAGAGACATGTTAACTTCTAAGGCTTTAATACGGTTATTAAGTCTCATAAATACTGATTCCTTTTGGTTTGATCCATGTACAAGATTTCCATTAGCATATCCTAGATCTGAGGAGTTTTGCAATTCAGCATAAAAATCTGTAGCTGTCCTCTGTAACCCTCTTAAAAGGACATCTTCTGGAGACTGTTCGTCGTCTTTTACTTCAGGTAATGAAGAAGAATCCACCACAGGAGTGGAAATTTGCTTTGGTGTGTCAGCTATGTTCATTTTGGCTTCCCCAGCTTCAATGTCTGGCATAGTAGCTGTGTTTACAGGTGGCACTATTGTTTCAGATAGCTTTGTGGTAATTCGCATAGAGTTTATGTCTTCTTTTACAACATTATCCATTACTTTATCAAGTATTTTTGTTTCGGAGATCACAGTTGGTTTCTCTATAGAACTAAAACTCTCAGATCTTTTTTCTGTTTCATTATCAACCTCAACAGAACTGTCTTGGGGAATCACTTGTGATGGTGAATGCCCTGCCTCATATTTAACAGGCTCAGATACTTCTATTTTAGATAATGAGTTGATTTCTGGAGTAACATCTAAGAGAACAGATTGAGAAAGAGTTTGAGGATGGCTTGGTTCAAGTTCAATTGCATCTAAAGTGTGATTAATCAAATCTTCCTGGAGCACACCACTTAAATCATCTAGAACACTGGTTTCAGCGTCCTTTTCCTTATTACTGTCTGGCTCTCCACCTGGAGGCTGCAATAATGAAACATCTACTGGTTCTTCAGGAAGTACTAGTGGTGGTTCAGCTGACATAAGATACTCTTTTTGTTTACTCAGAGCAGTTCTGCTGCGTTGCCGATAACGAGCAACTCTAACTGAACACCATTTATATATATATTCCGAAAAACTAGAAATACAACAAATTGTGGTGAGTTCACTGCAAAATATTTGTGTCTCTGACTCAAACCAAGGTGATGTTTCATCCTCTTGTTCACCACTACCCAGAAGGGTCACTGTAGAAGGACTTGCCTCCTCCTCTTCTTCTTGAACTAGCTGTACAATGGGACTTTCTTTTGTAGTATCTGGTGACAATGACTCGATGTCATGTACGTGTCCTTCAGTGGTTTCAAACCTAGAAATACATATCCATAATTATGCTTAAGGAAAATAAATGTATCACACATAAGATAAAAAGAAGGGGCAGTACAGAAAACACTCAAATTTACTTTGAATGAATTACTATCCTTTAAATCACTTTCATTATAAAAACAGTATTATTCAGGAATGGTACAGAAAGATAATCTATCAAGTGACAAGCCAGATGATTCAAATCACCATATTTACCAAATCAAGTTTGTCTTTAATCCCTATTTAAGAATAGTTTGTTATGCGAATATTTCCATTTACTGAACATAGTACCTTTACTGAATATATTTCCATTTAGTGAAGATAGTATCCTTCCTCCCATATTCATCAATATCACAAGCTTTATCACCCCTTATATCAGAAACTGAGCTACCCAAGGGCTATGCAAGTCCCAGTTAGAACAAAAACCCAGGACTACGAATGCACTTTGTGCCTGAGTATCCTACTTTCAAGAGTCATCCTACAGTTGGCCCTTGAACTGTATGCAGCGAGTCAGAGCTGCAGCCTTACACACTGTGTAACTTACAGCCTGTCCTCCATATCCACAGTTCCTCTATACTTTAGTTCTGCATCCACAGATTCAACCAACCGAGATCATCTGTACTGCAGTATTTACTAACGAAAAAAATCCACGTGTAAATAGATCTGTACACTTCAAACCCATTATTCAAGGGTCATCTGCAGATTTCTCAAAGATCATTTCTCTGTGGAGATTTGAGGAATTTCAATGTGGCATTACACACACACACACAGGATTATCTGCTCTAGAAAGAAGAAAATATCCCTACTCCCCCCAAATAATCACAGTATTATCTAGGCTAATTTTCTGCTATTGAAAGCTAAATACTTAACCATTGTAATGGAAATCCTGGCTAATAATAAACTATTAGTGTCACTAACTTAGTCCTATCTTTGGTCTCTGGAGTATGCGTGTCCAGTAGGGAAGAGTGGGGAATTCAAGCTGGTGGGAACAGTGTTGAAAATTATGTGGTCCCTTCCAAGATAAAGGTAATGAATTTCTAGGTGCAGGCTTTGTAGCAACAAAGGTATAATTTGAAAAAAACAAAGTAATTTGAATACCAAAAAGAAATCTTCATATGTAAATTTTCCTACTGTGAAACACTACTAAAATTGCCAGGAAATGTCTTTAAATGAAGTCTAATATCGTAACAGCAAAAGTAGGAATAAAAAACAACCACCAGTATCTAGGGACTTCCTTTGCAGTCCACTGACTGGAACTTTGTCTTACAATGCAGGGGTATGAGTTTGATCCCTGGTCAGGAGAAGGCGATGGCGCCCCACTCCAGTACTCTTGCCTGGAAAATCCCATGGACGGAGCAGCCTGGTAGGCTGTAGTCCATGGGGTCGCCAAGAGTCGGACACGACTGAGCGACTTCACTTTCACTTTTCACTTTCACACATTGGAAAAGGAAATGGCAACCCACTCCAGTGATCTTGCCTGGAGAATCCCAGGGACGGGGGAGCCTGGTGGGCTGCCGTCTATGGGGTCGCACAGAGTCGGAAATGACTGAAGTGACTTAGCAGCAGCAGCAGCAGCAGGAGGCTAAGATCAACAGATGCTCAGAGTCAAAAAACCAAAACAAAAGTAATATCATAACAAATTCAATAAAGGCTTTAAAAATAGTCCACATTTAAAAAAATTTTTTTTCTACAGAAAATTTTTTTTAAAAGACAATATCTAAAAGCTGGACTTTCATTTTGTTGATAATAAAATAGTAAACAGACTAAATTAAAACATAATTAGGCTAAGCTTCCCTTAACAGATGATACAGATATAGACAGCTGTATATAGTCTCTACACAATATTTCTTACAACTAAATTGAATAATTTGGTAAAAATTAAGTTATACTATCTTTGTGTTGTGCTGTGCTTAGTCACTCAGTCGTGTTCTTCTCTTTGCGACCCCATGGACTGTAGCTTGCCAGGCTCCTCTGTCCACGGGGAATCTCCAGGAAAGAATACTGGAATGGGTTGCCATGCCCTTCTTCAGGGAATCTTCCCAACCAGAGAAGATCAGGGATCGAATTCAGGTCTCCCACACTGAAGGCAGATTCTTTATCATCTGAGTCACCAGGGAAGCCCTATCATCTATATACACTCTAATCAGAGTTACACTTTAAGAAACTCAAACCTGGGAAAAGAAAGTAAGTCATCATTTCATAAAAACTTTTGAGTGATACTGTATCATGGATTCTTTTATTTTTTTCAGAGGACTGCCATATAATCATCAAAAAGAATTTAAAACAAACATACATGAAGAAACATTAAGTAAAGAAACTTATGTAAGAATATCTACTAAAAAACAAAACTCTAAAGCAAAAGAGTAAAAACTGCTACATTAGCCAGATGTGGTATCTTTCAATAAATATTTACACACACACACACATGAAGGGGTAAATGTGTGTGTGTGTGTAAAATAAAATTAGTTTTGAAAAATAAAGACATACTATGTGTTAGTCACTGAAGAACCTAGTTACAAAACCGAGACAGATCCACATAATTAGAAACAGCAAGAATTTCTATCCCAGAGATTTCTTAGGACCATCTAGGAATCAGTAACACATAATGTTATATTTCAGGAAAACGCAAATTTGACACTGTGCCCGTCAAAGCACAAAAATCTCATTTTTAAATTAACATAGTTACCTTGAAATTACAGCTCCAAAGCTCACTGAGGTTTCATTACTTATTACCTTGAACTGTTTCATGTAAATATCTTGCCTCATTATGTAGAGTTCCTCTGAGAGAAATGTCTGTCAAAGTTTACAGGGAGTATATCTAATGAAATATACATAGCTAAATTTATAATAACTATAACCAGATTATCCCAATAACCCAAATCATTAATAAGCCTATCTATTTTAGATCAGAGGTTGAGGTACAAACCTTAATCACCTCTACCTCTGGTCTAGAAAAGACCAGAATTTGAGTAAGCTCCGAGTTGGTGATGGACAGGGAAGCCTGGTGTGCTGCAGTCCATGGGGTCACAAAGAGTCGGACACTACTGAACGACTGAACTGACTGACTGACGCATATATATCCCTGCCCAAAGTAACCACTGCAACCTGGGGAAAGACCTGTATCATTCAATTTCAGAAACTGAACACTCCAAGAGTAAGCTGTGTGACCAACACATCGTTTAAAAATCACTGCTCTAAGTATTTCAGGTATCCTGTATAGCTTTCTAGGCATAGCACAGATATATAAATAATCAAGGCTTTTAAATCCAAACTCAATAAAAACAGGTCTTTAAAATTTGTCCTCAAACTTATACCTGCAGAGTTAATTATTTGCAATAAGGAAAAGATTAAGTATTGTAAATAATAAAAGTAACACTATATCAAAATAACGCACATTTGGTCTATCTACGGTGAACTGCCAGTATACAAAAAGCAACTCAAAGATGTTTTAAGTGGCTGTGGAATGTCTGTCCCATGATTCGAAGTTTTTCATTTTCCACAGATCACAAATACCTTTTTATGTACAAGTATATCTCCCTTTTAATAGAACTCTAATATCCCAATATAACTTACTCATGTGATGGAACAGGAGCTGAAACAGGAGCTGATTCAGGCATTTTGGGTGCAGCTGTGGCAGAAGCATTCTCAGATATAGTTTTATTTCCTATTTTAAGAAAGATGTCCATATTGAGTTTAATTTTAAAAAGCTATACCATGAAAATATTTCACTATAACAAATAAGGAACTTTAGATTCTCAAGGGAGAAGAAAAAAGGCAAACAGGTTTTCTACTGCAGACTCTGCTTTTTTTTTTTCCATCAAGTTCTTTTAAAAAGAAATAATCATTGAAAGTCACAACTCTAAGTAGTGCATATTCTTTCTCAACTTCTCAGAAAATTAAAGCAAGTAACTATGAGTTTTGCGTAATCTTACATGATTAATAAGACACTGGAGTTAACTAAAGAGAATAAGAAGAAATAAATGGGACATTTTAAGTTTGCACTTAGAACTAAATTTTATTGAAGTATATTTGACATACAACATTATATCCATTTTCATGTGTACAACGTAGTGATTTGACATTTGTATACACTGCAAAATGATCACAATAAGTCTAGCTGCCATCTGCCACCACACTGCATTCCCCATGTTATATATTACAACCCCATGACTTATTTTATAAATGGAATGAAGTATTTTTGAAAACAAAAAAAGGGCAAGATTGTTTCCCCTTGTTCATAATATTCATATTTCTATTACTTTCTAAATTGAATTGCTATTTGGTAAATAAAAGCATACTTCAAGTAACCATTAGAGCATCAAAACCTCAGGAAAGAACTAGGGATAAAATCAATACTTCTACAGCAGGTTAAGAGTGAAAAATCAAATTAATGATTTTTATATAGACAAGATCCTATTTATTAAAGAGAACTTGTGAAATTCAAATAAACAATGAATAATAGAAGATTGGCAAGTTCCTTTGAATGGTTTCTGTATTTCTAAATAAAAAAATCAAACTGCTTGGCTTATTAATTAATTTTACTAACTAGGAAGACCCCTGGAGTATCATATATTTAAAAGACCCATAAAATGATTAGGTACCTTCTGTCAGGTCTTCAGTTTTTGCTCCCAGAATATTAGCGGCAATATTCACCATATTTAGAATGGCATCTAAAACAAAATTCAATCAGAAAAAGATACTAATACACCTAAATATTTTCATATAACTGATATCAGATAGTAAAAAACCATTTGTAATGGTCTTTTGCATTTTTTGGACTAATTACGTTTTCGCTCACCTTACTATTAGTCCAATACAGGATACAAATTTCAGGCAAAAAGTATTATATATAAATCTGAACTTTTATATTCAGAAGGATTTTAAAATCTAATTATACTTTTTTTACAAAACTTCTCCAAACCTTTCAGCAAATACTACCTTCAGCATATCACAAGATTCAAGTTATATTCAGCATATAGCCTGCACTGAGACAGGAAAAAAATGTGACAACCAAAACCCATAATTTACAGAAAAGCCTTGTTTTTTTTTTTTTTAAAAAAAAGGTTCTACAGTTTAAACCAAAAACAAACAAAAAATCCTTTTCCTAAACATGTGTCTTTCATAGGTAAAAATAAATAGGAAGATTATTCTTCAAAGGACAGCAGAAAGACTATTTTCAACTATGAATATAAAATATCTAAGTAATATGGTTAAATCCCAAATTGACACTGCATAGAATCATGCCTTTGATGACCTATAACAATGTTTTATGGACAATAAATGACAAATTCTTTTCTGAACTGGGTGAATATAGGCACAGGAAGATGAATTAAAAGTCAAAGTCATAAAACTTAAGTGCTGTAGGTAAAGCAATCTGCATACTTTCTAATTCTTCCTCTCTTTCCAAAGTGGTTATCTCAATGATGAGTAAAGTGCTACAAACCTTAATATCTACATAAACGGCTGAAGATACATGAGGACCACGAAATATCATAACTCCATAAAAAGCTGGCTTGGAACAGAAGACTTCCTTCTAGTAATTAAATGTAATTTCACAGGAAATTAAATTCCAACTCCAATCTAATCTCTGAAATTCTACTAGAAGGTAATTCACCAGGTTTTTCTACCATTAAAATACTAACATCTGGCAGGGGCTACATATTAAACCTCATCACTTTTTTCCATCTTGGTTTCCTTTCCTAAAAGAGATCTGAGTTTTCATCACACATTCATGAAAACCAGAGATGTGAGAAGTAGGAAAGGATCTAAAGAAGGAAAAGCTAGCATATTCAGAAGGTTGGGAACAAGCCAAGCACTGTCACCTGGTGCTGATACTGTAAACATACGTTTTATGACAGGTAAAAATAGGAGATTTTAGACTTTTAAATGTGATAACTAGTAGTACATAATTATTAATTTTAAACTTTACATAACTATGATTCTATAATCTGAAAGACAACAAGCAGTGGTACTTTGTTTCCAATCATTACTTGAACACACAAAAGCTTTATATTTGCTTTTGAAATATCTAGGATTATTGGTCAATCCTGTCCTTTCACCTGGGAAACTGTAAAAACAGAGAAGCAGTCTTAGATCTTAGGCTAAAGGACACCTC
Source organism: Bos taurus (assembly GCF_002263795.3). Classification (NCBI taxonomy): domain Eukaryota; kingdom Metazoa; phylum Chordata; class Mammalia; order Artiodactyla; family Bovidae; genus Bos; species Bos taurus. The sequence goes on along the minus strand of NC_037343.1, from coordinate 40,075,594 downwards.
AGCATAAAAACAGGAAATGGAAACTCCATTCCCTTATAAACAAAACTTAAGTAGCAATGGAAACTTTGTATTTCCTCATAAATCAAATTTTAATGTCAACCAATATTGCAAGGAGATCAAACCAGTCAATCCTAAAGGAAATCAGTCCTGAAGATTCAGTGGAAGGACTGATGCTGAAGTTCCAATATTCTGGCCACTTGATGTGAAGAGCCGACTGATTAGAAAAGACAGTGATGCTGGCAAAGATTGAAGGCAGGAGGAGAAGGAGACGACAGAGGATGAGATGGTTGGATGACTCTATGGACATAAGTTTGAGCAAGCTCCTGGAGTTGGTAATGGACAGAGAAGCCTGGCATGCTGCAGTCCATGGGGTCACAAAGGGTCAGGACATGACTCAGCGACTGAACTGCACTGAATATTTCAACAGTAGTATCTGATCCTCTACTTAGCCTGACAGCTGAAGTTCAATCAAAATTGACTGCTCACAGAACCCAAATTCTGAAATTAAGTTTATATTCTAAGTCCCTTATACTTGCTTCAAAGGGCAATCTTACTTCAGATTTCAAATTTTTGCATTTAAATTTTTTGGTATTATTATTAAAAGCTTTAAAAATCTGTATCTGTTGATCTGTGTAGAGAAAGAAGTTTTAGAGTACTACTTTTTAATATAAATTTTTATACTAGTACCTAAAATAAGGAAGATTTGTACATACTACTCATCATTTAAAAATATTGTTTATTATTTCAGAGAGCCATTTGGTAACAAAAGCAAAATCTGGCAGATTCTTCTTTCTCAGCCCATTTAACCTATTAAGAAATAATCTTGCTATGTTCACAGAATGCTGTCAAATACAGTTTTTTTCTTTTGGGAGAAAGCAGCTTTGTGAATTTTCTTACCAGTCTCACTTTGCATCTAAACACATGACTACTTGTCACGATCATAATCTAATCACTGAAAAGCCTTCAGAAAGGCTAAAGGGTAAAAGCAACAATTTGGAATATAGTGCAATACTAGACTCCTGCTCTCAATTTCTCATGGATTTGCCAACTCCTTTCTCTTGAATTGGGTAACTTATTCATCCCATCCCATTACTTTAGGAATGAAACTCTCTCCTACGGACCAAATATCAACATGTTATATACACTAAGTCCCCAACACACCAATGGCTCTTTTTGATACAGAAAACCAAATGCCTATGCTACAACACAAGACAAACCAGTAAAAAAACTACTTCCTCCTATGTGTACTGAGCTACTAACTCTGCAACACACCTACCTTCATTCTCTGTTACTCCTTCTAGGATCTTAAAATAAATACATTCATAAAAAGTATTCTGACTTAAAACAAAAACTACAGTTTGTCTTAAACTTATGCAGAAAGAGAAGCAGAAATCTGGCCCTTAGCAAATCTGATGACTCTAATAAAATACAGATCATATTTAGAAGTAAAGGCAGACTTGCAAGAATATCAAAGTAGAGAGTGGCCTGGAAGACCCACATGACCAAGCACAAGTAGAGTAGATTGATACGAAGAATTTCTGTTGATGTAAAATATGTAAATGCTCTAGCTCAAGAATGTAAACAAAAGATTCAGGCAGAAGAGTCCCAGAATTGGCAAACATAGAAAGCCAAGAATGTTGCTCTAAGATAGTACTCTCTCCTTTCTGGAAGTTCAGTAAATTATATAATATCAAAAATGTCTAAATAAGCAGCATGCTTATTAGAGTAGCATGCATGCTCTTTGACAATCAAGTCCCATTAGAAGCAACATACTCTGGTGACATATATTTCCTGTGACTACCAATTACTCAATAGCAAAAGAAAAAAAGAGTTTCTCTTTTAAATTAAAGGCACAGAATTCTGTTTTGGAGACATTGTGTAAATATTAAAAATAAATTAGGTGCAAAATTGGCCAATTTCAAGCTAATTTAGAAAGTGGTGATGATTATAGTCAAATTCAGACATTCCACTGCCAGAGACGAGCTCTTTGGCCTGATTCCACCTTGTTATTTTTTCCTAACATTATATTACATTGGAGAAAGTAACTAGGTCAAGCTCAAAACCAGTCTAGACTATTCAGAGAAAACCAGAAGGATATAGGTATCAAAGGCAGCAGTATTAGGTCATGCTTATTAACTTAATAACAGCAAAGTCTTATCACTCAGCTACTACCACCTCTCTTGTTCTGAAACATCAAGAAATGGATATCTTTTTAAACCTCTCATACTTGGGCTCAGCTGATATCCTCCCATCCACCTTGTCTCCACTATACAAAATTTTTCAACACCTAGGAACACCAGAACGTAAATGGACTGCTCTTCCAGAAAGCCATAGAAACAAAAATGAAATGTGTTACCAAGAAACATATCTTCAAGGAAAAAGATCCAGAAAATAGGGTCTAAAAAAATTCTATGTCTCATTAATTAAAGTAATACATCAGTCAGAGAAGTGATTACAAATAAGGAAATGTCCTCTACTGAAAACATTTTAATGCTGTCTTGGAGTTAATCCCACAGGAAGATAGAGAAAGAAAGCAAAATATCAACAAAATTTTCCCCTATCTAAAACTATAGTAAATCATTACTTCTGGAAGGTGCTCCTTTGTTCCCAGTAACCACCAAAAACTAGAGAACTTTTAGTCTGGGGCTATTTTCTGACCCCATAAAATAACAATGCCGCCTCACAGCTAAATCAGCATTACTGAATTATGATATGATGACTATTACGTAATATAAACTTTAAATATATTAAATATAAATAAATATATTTAATTTAAAATATAAATTTTAAACTACAAATTTAAGGACAAGAACAAACATCTTAACATCCAATTAAATAAAATAGCATCATTGTCTCATTTCTAAAAAACTATCCCATAGCAGCGAATGAGGCACCTGTTTTTAATGCTATCATCAGCAGAAATCGCTAACTGCTAAGTCACTTCAGTCGTGTCCGACTCTGCGCAACCCCACAGACGGCAGCCCAACAAGCTCCACCGTCCCTGGGATTCTCCAGGCAAGAACACTGGAGTGGGTTGCCATTTCCTTCTCCAATGCATGAAAGTGAAAAGTGAAGTCGCTCAGTCGCTCAGTTGTGTCTGACTCTTAGCGACCCCATGGACTGCAGCCTACCAGGCTGCTCCGTCCATGGGATTTTCCAGGCAAGAGTACTGGAGTTGGGTGCCATTGCCTTCTCCAAGAAATTGCTAAGGATACACTTAAAAGTAATCAATAATATCTAAAAAGTCAGTTGACTAGCAACAGAGTAAAAATATATTAAGCTAATCTATAACAAAGTTAAATATTACATAAAAGCATTCCCTTTATGCAGTTATTTTTTAACATTCTTTTTCCTATTCCCTAAGAAAGTCCACTGAAATCTATAGTCTTCTATGGAGAGGGAGAGGACAAGAAAGGAAGAAAGGGAAAAAGATAAAAGATGAGAAGAAAGACAAGTGACTCTTAATTTCATATAGTGTAGTCACCCAAATATCTGCCTAAGTATAGGTACTACTGGTTGAGTACCTTAAAAAGCTATGAAGACAATATAGACAGACTGGGATTCAAACAACTCAAGAGTAAAATAAAAACGCACAAATCGTCTTCTATGTTACTAAGATTTACTTTCATTAAATTCAATTATTAACCTCCAAATAAAAAGTCCTTATTTTGGGGGACTAACCAAAAATAACAAATGTAAAATACACCTACCTGCATTCTAACAGTAAAAATAAACTGTCAGTCGGTAAAGGTCTTTCCAGGAGTCTACTTGGCTAGCCTATCTATAAGTTCAGATAATAGGCTGGCAAGACAAGAAGCTAAACAACTAGTATCTTAGTCCTTTTTTTTTTCAGTTTACAAAGAGTGTATTATTATCACTATTATTGTTACTGCTTGGGAATCACCATTATCATGAATAAGAACAGCCTTTATGCTTTATAATTAATCAGGAAACTAACCATATCCATACATTAACAAATCCTCATTTGGTAGGATTTCACTGATGAGTACCACTTCCAAAATAAACTCCTTTCCTACCAAGTATGATTACCTAGATGCTCTTATTTATACGGTCTAGGACCTCTTTAACAATTCTTTCCCCAAGTAAGTTCATATCCCATTCTTCACTCTAAGGAACTTGCCTAAAAATACAACTACTTCATTTTTGTAAAAGAACCGACCTATGCTTGCATTTTGCCTCTCTTCTTTGTTTACATATATTCTACTTTATTCCTATGAAAATACTTTAAAAAAGTATTCTTTTATTTCAACTCAAAGTTCAACACTAAGACAGAAGGAGCCCCCTAAACTTCAAAACAAAATGTTCACATATGCCGGGAAACAGAAGTTGAGATATACTTTAATAATAGTGACTAGAAAAAACCCCCAAATACTCACTTGTAGCAGAACCAAGAAGGTTTTTTGAGGATTTATCCTCCCCAGTATTATAATCCAGTGGGTAATCTGTTCAGAGAGAAAATGAAGGTTAATTATGCTGAGAATTATCTCAGATGATATGTTTAAAAGCACAAATTATGTCAAGTCAGTTGACAAAACAATTTTACAGTTTTCATTATACATCCAAAGCACATTCACAAAAAAGGAAATTCATAAACCATTTATCAAACAGATAAAAACCAAAGAATATATTTCTACTGCTTGCAAAAATTTTAATCACATTTATAAGACTTTTATTCAAGCTTTCAGTGTAGTTTACCAACCCCTAGTAAATGACTTCACTTATGGGAAAACTAGGGAATGCAAAAATTAGATTTTTCAGACTACAGTTTAAGACATCTTAAAACAAGAACTTAACAAAATAGAAATGGAAGGTGTCATAAAACATTCTCTGACCTCTGCAGGCTCATGGGAATTTCTCAAAAACTCATGCCTCAATATGCTTGCTTGCTTGCTCTTAGGCTAAAGGCAAATCAAAGAAACTCATGCTCAATTCTACTATGTCAGTTGCCTTTGAGTAATAGGCTTTGGGGCCTGGCATAGGGATATAACCATAATTTATTAGCACTGGGGTAATGAAAGGGAGTTTCAAGTCAAATAACTGATCAACAAGCAGAAAATTATTTTAGAAAATAGGTTTAGGAGAAAATTAGTTACTAGGGTTAAAAACAAGGAATAAACTAAAGACTAATCATCATGGCAGTCTTTTTAAGTGACCTACATTTACCCATTTAAAAAACAAAAACATATACATAAATAGTTACTTTTTAAAAATCACTCACCATAGTCCTCATCAAATAGTTCTTGACGTTCTGACTGATACTGGGAATCAGCAATCTCTTCATATTCTTCCACCATGCTAGTGCCAAAAACCCTGTTAACAACAATTTCATTGAAGTTTTTCATTAATGTCTTATTAAGACTCATCTCTTCATAATAAATGACAAACTATAATAATTTTGGTTGTTTTGAGCATCGTTAACTTTGAACTCAAAAACAATGACTTTCTCAATCCACTGTTTTCATTACAATGTTAATCTATTTAAGGCATTTAAAAATATAATGACTAATAGGCCAATGACTTATTGGCCTAAAATGTTTCCATTTATTATCATATCAAGCAAGCTAAACTGAACATATAAAATGAAGGTTCTTTTTTCCTAACAAAGGAAAAAAAAATTTTTAAGGAGGATTCACAAATCGTGGTTTATTCAGATTGTGAAACTTACATAGCAGTTTAAAGAAATCAGAAATATACTATTACAGTCATTATCAAATCATACTGATAGATACAAAATGAAACTGCAAAATACATATAGTTCAGCATAAAAAATTTAAAATACTTTTTTCAAAAATATAATTATGAATATAAATTCTCAAAAAAAATTAGAAATGATACATGCCAAATTCCTATCTAAATTTTTACACTTTTCTAAACTGTATGCAAAAGGAAGAAAGGTTTAGCAGTATCTTTTTTATGGTGTTATCTCACGTAATAACAAATGATTTCTTCACTTTAAATATACTGGGATTTTTATGTTGCCTTTTTTTCTTTTTAAACCACTCCGTAAATATTTTTGCTCTGTATTACCTTATAAGGCTTAATGGACAAAAGTGCTCTGATCCAAAATGTGATACCAACTCCACCTAAAGAATAAAAGCACACAAAATGGCAAGCCAGCACAGTGTATGTGAAATTATCTAACAAAATATTGTTTTTTCATTACAGTATTTCTAAAAATAAAGTCCTAATTTTCCCCAAAACTAGTATTTGTAAAGTTTTGCTTTGCCATGCAATAATATGTCATGCCCTATTATTCAATATTGCAAAAGAGAAGGTTGCTAACCTTTATGTACTTGATGAACATCTGAAGCAAGAGAAAGGAAAAGAAAAAGAAATCAGTTCTGAAGTCTGAATAACATGCCATAAGCAACATTCAATATTTGTAAATTATATTGTATAATTAAAGTATAGAAAGCAATATACTGTGATGGATAACATTGTAGTACTCATTTCTTTGCAGAAACCAAAGCAATGATTTGCATTTATTTTTACCATCACAACTAGAAAATATAGTGCAACTGTAATGAAATAAATTAACTTTAACCTAAAATCCACTGCTGCTGTTTTATTTATCCATTAGATCTGAAAGCATTCTAAAAGTAATTAAAGCATATCTAGAAATAACCTGTCTTATATTACACTAAATATTATAAATGTTATCATGTATATACCTACATATTAATACATTGATACCTATATGTGGCTATACGTATCTAATGAACATACATATTGATAAAAAGATTAACATAATAAAAAATAATATTTATTCTTGCACAATACTATATACAAACTATTTTGGGGAAAATTTGGATTTCTGACATACTGCTATTTTAAGTATAACTTATAGAACTAGAGGATATTTATCAATTCATTTTTAAAATATAAGCTATTAAAAAGCATTTTTTAAAATATGGGTTTTAATTCTTTTGGGATGAGCAAAACTCAGGTAAACTTATATAACATTTATCAATATAAAATAAGAATCAGAAGTAAATGTTTTTTGCTTTTAGGTTTAAATCTACCAAATAGGGCTTTTAAGAAAACCAGTCATCAAAATGCTCTATAGTCTCCCATTATAAAGAAGACAAAGTAGGGAGCTTTATATAGGATTTTTCTGTTATCACTAATAAAATGTTCTGTTATTAACAAAGTAGACTCTATAAAGAATGATTCTTGGAACTATTTCACAACATGTGAGTTGTTTTCATTGCAAAATCAGGTATTGTATCATCTGCCAAAGTATTTTATGTATTTTTTTTTGGCATTACAGTATAGAAACTGCTACATAAAAAGGTCATTAAACTGGTTCAGAACTCACTTTAAAAAGAAACTGAAAATGTATCATCATTTTTCTGAACACTGTTGAATCATTAACTGAAAATATCAACTGTACTTTAAAAACAGCATATTTATAAAAATATTTTTATATGGAGAGTAGGAATACTACAAGTTTACCCATTTACAGAAGCCAATTTAATACATGCTTACAAAAGACACAGAAAGTAAAATCCCAAGAGACGAGTAGGTAGGTTTAAGTTTTCACATTTAAAGAAGAAATAATTAGGAAGAAAATTAGAGCTGCTGTCATTCCAAAAGGTCTTACTAACAACACAGTTGTACTTTAAGGTATGGCTATAGTATCATAAAGAAAAAAAGGAAGAAGTAAAAAGGAGTAAGAAATTCCCATATTTTGTCTAAATTCAAGAGTGATAATAATTCTATTTTGGTAGATAATTCCACCTCAAGACTGGTGAGAGAGGCAGTAGGAATTTATGGCTTTTATTAGAGTATAGTTGATTTACAATGGTGCATTAGTTTCCACTGTACAGCAAAATTTATCATATATATATATATACACATACATATATATATATACACTCTTTTATACACACTCTTTTAGATTCTTCACCCATACAGGTCATTACAGAGTACTGAGAAGAGTTTCCTGTGCTATATGGTAGGTTCTTATTAGTTACCTACTTTATGTATAGTAGTGTGCATTTCTCAATACCAGTCTCCCAATTTATCTCTCCTCCTACCCTCCACGTTACCCTCTGGTAACCATAAGTTTGTTTTCTACATCTGTAGTTCTATTTCTGTTTGTAAGTAGTTCGTTTGCACCATTTTTTAGATTCTACATATAAGCAATATGACATGATATTTATCTTTCTCTGTCTTATTTCACTCAGTACAATTTCTAGGTCCATCTGTGTTGCTGCAAATGGCATTATTTTGTTCTCTTTTATGGCTGAATAATATTCCATCATATATATGTACCACAGCTTTTTTATCTGTTCTTCTGTCAATGGACATTTAGGTTGCAGCAGGAATTTAAATGGTTAAAACTTTATTTGAAATTGTTACCTAGACATATAATATTTCACCTGAATATACAAAAGACAAAAAGCTATAATGAAAAATAACTGGGCATTAAAATAGAAATCTCAGAATCAGATTTTGATAAGAAACCAGACCTGCTTTAAAGACAGCAGTGAGTAACTGATTCAGGTTTTAAAATATAAAGAAACATAATATTATAAAGATGACATTTTATATCAAGACTTCAAAAATATTAAGAGTTATAATTTGGAATTTCATCAAAGCCACGATATCAAAAAACCAGCCTAGGTTTCCAGTTACATAAAAGGGAATGTATTAGTATTTGTCCCATAAAATAATATATTCAAGAAAGAATTATTTTATTAAAAGGAATACAGCAATACATTTCCTCTTAATTTTTCTTATTTCTAAATAGGTGAGGTATCAAGTATGAATAATAGGTATGTTTCATTATAGAACACAGTTCTGTAAAGATAAACATTACCTTCACATATTTTGCATACATCTGTTCATCTAAAGGGAAACTCTGGACATTCCTCTCATCTCTACCATGGAAAGTACCCAGCTTAATCCATTTATTTGTAGGGTATCTAGAAAATAAAAAAAAAATTAACATTCCTTTTTAGAAAATCATAAATCACACATTGAGAGGTCCTATCATTTTCAAATGAGATCTTGTACTTTTTTTCCCCCTCTCCAGGTAACACATTCACTTAACATAGTTTAAATATGAGTTAAGCATCAAGTTGAATAAATACATTTTCTTTTCCAACTAAACTCTGACAGGTTTCTCCTTATGAAGAAAGACTATCTTGAAAAATCACACTATCAAATAGAAGACAAGAAGAAGACAAAAAGAACCAGGAGTGCCTCTTGGAGTTTTAGAGGGCTTCCAAGTAAACTGGAGGCTTTAAAACAGAAAGTAGCCAAGAGAGTGTTTTGGAAGGATGAGGTACTACTCTTTATGTACCAGTGTGTGTGTGCTCAGATTGGTGCTTTTGAACTGTCGTGCTGGAGAAGACTCTTGAGAGTCCCTTGGACTGCAAGGAGATACAACCAGTCCATCCTAAAGGAGAACACTGGTCCTGGGTGTTCATTGGAAGGACTGATGTTAAAGCTGAAACTCCAATACTTTGGCCACCTGATGTGAAGAGCGGACTCATCTGAAAAGACCCTGATGCTGGGAAAGATTGAGGGCAGTAGGAGAAGGGGGCGACAGAGGATGAGATGGTTGGATGGCATCACTGACTCAATGGACATGGGTTTGGATGGACTCCAGGAGTTGGTGATGGACAGGGAAGCTTGCGTGCTGCGGTTCATGGGGTCGCAAAGAGTTGGACATGACTGAGCGACTGAACTGAACTGAAGTGTGCAATGATATAAAGCATAAGTACTGGTTGAAAGGGAAACAGAAAAAGTCATTTACTATCATATTTGAATTTCACAGCACTTACACAGCTTTTCCGATTTTAAAGGAAATCTAATGTAAAAGCCCCAAACTACTGTTTTTCTTTACTACAGCATTTAGAGAATCCCTCAAAGTAATGAGTATTCTCTTATCACACTAAAAAAATACACTTTACTTGTCATAACTGAACACATTCATTTGACAGGTAAGAAAATTACGGCTTAGGGAAAAAGGAAATGATCTGAGCAAAGTTAGTTAAAGAAAAATGAGTAAGAGATCTTCAGAAATCATTTTGAAAACTGTATATAGGCAATGCTACATGTAGGGTAGGGGAAGAAACACCACAGAAAATTCTTAATAGTCAATAATAAAAGAAGGATTAAATAAATAACAGCATCCTACATGGTAACATCGCGGGCACTCAAAAAGCATTTATGGAATGAACAAATACCTCCATCTGGAGGAAAATATCAAGTATTTATTAAAAACGATGTGTTTAAAACAAAAAAAAGGATATTCTCAAGATGTAAGCATCAAAACTGATTTTTGATAGAACTATGCAAGGAGATCCAACCAGTCCATTCTGAAGGAGATCAGCCCTGAGATTTCTTTGGAAGGAATGATGCTAAAGCTGAAACTCCAGTACTTTGGCCACCTCATGCAAAGAGTTGACTCACTGGAAAAGACTCTGATGCTGGGAGGGATTGGGGGCAAGAGGAGAAGGGGACAACAGAGGATGAGATGGCTGGATGGCATCACTGACTCGATGGCGACTGAACTGAACTGAGTTCACTGAGACTCACTCTCAGTGAACTCCGGGAGTTGGTGACGGACAGGGAGGCCTGGCGTGCTGAGATTCATGGGGTCGCAAAGAGTTGGACACGACTGAGCGACTGATCTGATCTGATAAACATATAAATGTGTATAAAAGACTGGAAGGGAACGTATTAAAATGTTAATACAGTATCTTTCATTGATAGAACTGGGATTCTCTACCAAATTCCTTAGAATGTATGTTTCCCTTATAATCACACATATATACCAAAGTTTTTAAAATAAACCTTAACAAAATCATATGCTATAAAATGATATAAAATGAAATATTCATATATGTTTTTAATAACTTTTTAAAGAAATGTTTGGAAGCAATACAGCATAATAATTAAAAGTAAGGACTTCAAAATCATAGAGATCTATGTTTGGATCTTGGTTGTCCAACTCACAAATCACGTGACCTAGATAGGCTATTTAATCTCTCTCTGTTTCATCTCATAAGGGAATAACATCAGAGGGTTGTTATAAGCACTATATAAGTTAATGAAAGTAAACTAACAAATGACTACCCTACAACAGTATTATTACTGTTCTTCCAAATGGATACAAGTTGATTGAAACAAAAAACAAAATAATTAAAGTTTTAAAACATGACCCATTTTAAAATTTTTATTCTGAAAATCCAATATTAACTCCATAGAAACCAGCTTTAGAATTTACCTGTCACTGATAGAAACCAGAAAGTCTTTAGGAGTAGAAGAAAATAATTCATAATTTGCAATATCAAACTGTTTTACTTGAATTGGTTCACAGAGTTCAATAACAAACCTTTAAAAAGAGCACAAGACAATTATTTAGATAAACCAACTAGAATAACAATTCATATTAAACACGACATTAACAGCTTACATAAACTAGGCCTCCATTAAGTTATTCATTAAAAAAATGTAAGGAAGGAAGAGGATTTGAGAAAGAACACCCCTAAGTATTCCCCAAGCACAGCATTAGTGGGGAAAAAAATACTGATTTTGTCCTACAGTATTTTTTTAATAAAGATTCTTTTCTAATGACAAAGCTCATTCTTGGAGAAGGAATGATTTGACGAAGAACTAGTAAGAGTGTCACCTGACTAGTCTAGAGGGCAGTTTGGCCATATTATCTCAAAAGGTACCACAGCTGTTGATTCAGCAATATACTCTTAGAAATTTAATCTATGGACACACAGCTCCAAATGATCACCCTTGTATATGCATCTTAATAAATATATCAAAGCACAGTTTATAAAAGTGAGGGCTGGGGGGAGGGAAGTCAACCTAAATGTTTAATACAGAGGATTGATTGACAAATTATGGCCCCATTCAGACAATGAAATAACAAACAGCTATTAAAAATGATACTTGAAACTATATATTGCATTTATATAAAAATATAGAAAATACAGACCAATGTATAGTGATAGAAAACAGATCTGTAATTGCTATGGGGGTAAGGGGTGGGAGAGAAAAATTATAAAGGAGCATGAAGAAAATTTTGGGGGAGACAGATTATGTTTATTATCTTCACTGTGGTGATGGCTTCATAGATGAATACATATCAAAACTTATCAAATTGTACACTTTAACATTTTACAATTTATTTTACATGTAGTTTTTTATATGTCAAGTACGCTTCAATAAAACTGTTTTTAAAAATAACACCACACTAGTGAATAAAACAAAAAAAAGCAGACTCACAGGTACAGAGAACAAACTAGCGGTTACCAGTGGGGAGACGGAACAGGGGATGGCAAATAGGGGTAGGGAAAGAAAAGTAAGGATTATTATGGAACTATATGAAATCACGTGTGTGAAATTTTTGAAAAAAAAAAAAATTATATTTGAGATACGTATCATGGACCTGGAAAAGATGCCACAAAATATTGCTATTTAGGAAAACATTAACAGTATGGTTCTGCTTGGCATTTGGGGAAAGAAATACTCATGACATCTAGGACTCTAATCAATACTTTAATAAACTAATTATTATATCAAATGAGATTATATACACTGACAAGTAAATGTTAAATTAAAAGCATTACAATTAACATATTGTGTTAATGTTGGGGAGCAACAGAACTGAATTCCAGAAGATGGTAAGTAAGAACAGCCATGATTCAGAGAACAGCTCCTGATAAAAAGTAAACTAACGGTTGCTGAATGTTTAGTCTGTGTCAGGTACCATTTTAGATGATTTATGTCCATGCTCTGATTTAATTCTTACAACCAAAATGCATAGGAGATTATCTCTATTTTACAGAATCATTCAATTGGTTACTTCACATTTTTCCTTTCTGCCTTTTTAAAATAAAACTTGTTCCCCTCTCCAAAGATGTAGCCAAGCATATAGTCACTAATCAAAGACTGTTTTTCCCAGTCTTGGCAAGGTTACTTAATTATGGTGATGGGATATGGGCAGAAGTCTCCAGTGCAACTTTCAGGTCAAGCCTTCAAAAGGAAGCTGCTACCTCTACTTCTGCTTTCTCCCACCTTACAGGTCACAATGAGGATGTGACAGGAAGAAATCATCACAGCAATGCAGGCAGGGACAACATCTCGGGAGTGGTATGTGTCCTTTAATTGTTTTCTATTATACCCCTGCCCCACATATCAACTTGAGGTTTCTGTGTCAGAGAAAATTAACTATCTTTTTCAAACCACAGTTCATTCGTCTCTGTTAAAAAGGCAGAATCAAGAGCCCTAACTAAGAATTATTTAGCAAGTAAGTAACAAAGTTAAAAGTTAAAAGAGACATCTATCTGGCTCCAAAGCCTAAACACTGTACTACCACCCCAGGGAGAGGAAATTAAAGAAAATCAGACTCAGATTTTGCTTTTTATTTACAAATCTAATAGAGCACTAATAAGAAAAAGCAAATTCTCCTCTACCTCTTTTGCATACAACGTTCTCAATTTCTAAGAAGATATGAGCTATATTATTGATACTATTAAAATAAATTTTTGGACAAATGTATTACCAGGTGTACAGTCAATCCACCAAGAAGATTTAACATTTCTAAAACTTATATTAAAGTGTAACTGAGCAACTTCACTTTCACTTTTCACTTTCATGCACTGGAGAAGGAAATGGCAACCCACTCCAGTGTTCTTGCCTGGAGAATCCCAGGGACGGGGGAGCCTGGTGGGCTGCCGTCTATGGGGTCTCACAGAGTCGGACACGACTGAAGCGACTTACCAGCAGCAGTAAACATTCATAATATATATATAAAATTAGTAGTACATATGTTATTGTGCCTCATAAAGGTTGATTTTAAAATGCTTTTTTATCTAAGCCTCATCTTTTATATTTTCTTAGAAGTAGATAACACATGTAAATTAGTTAAACTATAAAAGCTGACACATCTAATTTCAACATACTTCTCTTAATTAATAGTAGGTCAGAAATCTTAAAAGATCAGTGAAGTAGCAAACGTAAATATAAGAGTACTTTGATAAAATACCACGTGTCAAAATTTAGATGATATGAACATATTACACAAATCTGCAAATGCAATGCAATCCTTACCAAAATACCAATGACATTTTTACAAAACTAGAATGCATAACTCTAAAATTTAGGTGGAAACACAAAATACCCCAAGCCAAAATAATCTTGAGAAAGAACAGAGCTAACCTTAGACTTATCTGCAAAGGTACAAAGAAAAGATTTTTTAACTATAAGAGAATATCATGAACAACTTCATTACAAAAACCTTCAAAATGGATTAAAGCCAAATTTCTAGAAAAATGTAATTAACCAAACTAATTTACTAAAACTAAGTTGAGAAGAAATAGAAAACCTATTTTCTATTTTCTAGAAAACTCACGTATGGGCTTCCCAGGTGGCGCTAGTGGTAAAGAACCCACCTACCAATGAAGGAGACTTAAGAGACAAGGGTTTGATCCCTGGGTCAGGAAGATCCCCTGGAGGAGGACATGACAACCCACTCCAGTATTCTTGTCTGGAGAATCCCATGGACAGAGGAGCCTGGTGGGCTATACAGTCCATGAAGTTGCAAAGAGTCAGAGAAGACTAAAGCAACTTAGCACACATACAGTCTCATAATTACTGCTTTTAAATATGGTTTTTAAACCTTGCCACCTATTCACACAAGTATGAAACAATGCATGCACAAGCTTATTTATAATAACTATCTGTTATGGCAAAAGATTACTATAAACAACCCAAATACTATCAACATAAGAGTAGTTAAATCTTGGTACAAGTATATAATGGAATTTCATGAAGTTATCGAAAAAAAAAAAAAAAGAAAGAAAAAGTTTTATGTATGAATGAAATAGAATCATCACCAGAAAATTTTAAGTTAAAACTTAATTCAAGGTGATAAATATTATGTATAATATGCTGCTGTGAAAACTGAGAGATAAATAAAATCTCTATGTTTTTGCATAAAGAAAATAAAAAGGTATCTAAAAATTCAACAGTGAATAGGAAGATAGATGATAGACTGGAAGTGTATTTCTCATTGTAGCTCCTCTACCTCTTTTAAACACCTTTTTGAGTTTGAGCCACATGAATGTCCTATCTTTGAAATCACATATTTAATTTAAAATTAACATCTTCCCTGAAACATGGAAGGCTTTACAGTTGAGATTCAAATTTAGAATATCTTGAGAAAAAAGAAGCTTGAGATATCATACTCCCTAACTGCAGATTATACAACAACCCTACAGTAATCACAACAGCATGGTAGATACAGAAACAAGACACACAGATCAGCAGCTCAGGACAGAGAGCCCAGAAATGACCCCACGAACATAGGGTCGATCCACCCATGACGAAGAAGACAAGAAGAAAGTAAAACAAACTCGTGGCTAACAGGAGGCAGAGGGAACGGGAGGGACGAGATAGGGGTACAGAATTAAGAGACATAAAATACTATACACAGATTAAATAAGCAACAAAGATATATTGTACAACACGGGGAAATATACTCATTATTTTGCAATAACTTTAAATGGAATATAATCAAGAAAAATACTGAAGCACTATTTTGTACACCTGAAATTAATACAATTTTGGAAATCAACTATGTGCTTTAAGTCGCTTCAGTCTTGTCTGACTCTTTGTGACCCTATGGGCTGTAGCCTGTCAGGCTCCTCTGTCCATGGGATTCTCTAGGCAAGAACACTGGAGTGGGTTGCCATGCCCTTCTCCAGGGGATCTTCCCAACCCAGGGATTGCACCCACATCTCTACATCTCCTGCACTCACAGATGGGTTTTTTACCACTAGCATTACCTACACTTCAGTAAAAACAAAAACAAAAACAAAAACAAAAAACATATCTTATAAGTATTAGGTTAGATGCACTGCCTTCAAAATAAGGAATAAGATGAAACTGCCTACTATCACTACGCACAATTTTCTCAATGATCTAGCCAGCGTGTGATGACAAAAAGAAAGTAAAATATAATAAAAAGGATTAGAAAATTTTAAAAAGGAGAAAAATATGTAGGGAAGCTATAATTTTCTATGCAGAAATCCTCAAAGATTCTACATATAAACTAATAAAATAAGAGACTATAAAAAAGTAGCTGGATCTAATACTCATACATTAAAAAAAACTGGATGTCTAAACACAACATTTTATTAATTTTTACTGGAGTATAGTTGCTTTACAACGTTGTGTTAGTTTCCTGCTGATACCCACAAATGAATTTAACAAAAGATACACAATACTTTCATGAAAAGTTTAAAAAAAAATAACTGAAAGACATTAAAAACAACTTAAAGATATGCCCTATATAGGATAAGGTAAACTCAAAATTTAAAAGTCAGCAAAAGATGCAATACAATCCCAAACAAAATCCAATGGGACACTTGGGGAACTCAATAGAATAAGTTTAAGATTTAACAGAAAAAAAAAAAAGAAAGCAAGCAGCGGCAGAACAATCCAGTCAGTCCTGAAGAATATGGTACAAAAACCTGCCCTACCAGGTATTAAGGTGTATGAAGCTAAAGAGTGTGGTGTTTCTGCAGGTAATGATAAACTGACCGAAGGAACAGGACAAAGAGTATAGAAACAAATTCCCATATATAAGAGAATTTTATGATAAATGTATTATTGTAAATCGGAAAAGTGTGAATAAACAATTATCTAAAAGAGGAAAACGGGCTTCCCAGGAGGCTCAGTGGTAAAGAATCCACCTGCCAAGCAGGAGATGCAGGTTCAATCTCTGGGTTGGGAAGATCCCCTGGAGAAGGAACTGGCAACCCACTCCAGTATTCTTGCCTTGGAAATCCCACAGACAGAGGAGCCTGGCATGCTACAGTCCATGGGGTTGCAAAGAGTCAGACGTGACTTAGTGACTATACCACATCATTAATCAATCAGTAAAATAGTGGTGATTTACCTCAATTCTTTTTTAAAATAGCTGTTTTTGATCAATGAAACCAAGTAATCTAATAAAACTTTTGGCATATTAAACATTATTTTCCCTATATATCCCCCATAAGTTTCTTTGTCTATATTCTTAGTTAATGGAAGAATTAGATTGAAGCAATGAAGCCAAAATCCATGGAGATTTACCAGATGCCTCTGACTTCTTCACATCCGATTTCTAAGCAAAAGCTGTCAATTTTAACTGCTATAAACATTTTTCAGATTTTCCTCTCTCTTCTTTATCCAAATTGCCATGCCTTAATTAAAGCCCTTATTTTCCACATAAGCTATGACAGCAGGTTTCTAACTGGTTTCACTGCTTCCAACTGCATTATGCTGTAGGCCATCTTTTGAGGAAAACCCTTTCCAAAATGCCAGTGAGGTCATGTCATTTCCTTACTTAAACTTAAAACTACCTTACTTACTACCTTACTTAAAATTACTCCCTATGGTCTTTAAGATAAACCTCAGAAACTTTTAAGCTGTGTATACATAGCATGAATGGCCTAATTACTGCTAAACTGAGTCTCTTGGCTCATCTTTCATGATTACTCTAGGTTGTACCTCTATTCTTGAAATCACTAAAACAGCTTCTTCAGTTTGCTCCTACTTACAGCTGCCCAGAAGACATTCGCTCCTATTAGCTGGTCTCTTCTTACAATTCCTGAATACCTCTGTCTCCCTTATCTGTGACTTACTTATGAATTCAAGGAATTAATTCTTCAAGATTTAGTTCATAAATCACCTCTTCTAGCAAGCTCATTCTCTTCTGCTGTTATATATCATCTCTGTTTCTACAGTATCTTTTCAGCCATACTTTTCATACTACTTGATAATTGTTGAACTAGATCTGTCAATTTTGTGTGACATCCTTAAAAAGAAAGACATTTTAGGTCCTTAGACCCCAGAACCTAAGGAAAGTATAGTACCAACACCAATCATAAATGCTTATTAAGTGAATATATGAACAAATCAATCTAACCCTAACATAAAAGGTTTATATATATATATGAAGCATACTTTATTCAATTTTATATTACTTACCAAATTTTAGTGCTGCAAGGATTCAACATATAAAGATCCATATTTTCTATAAGAATAGCAGATGTGCTCTATTTTAAGGGAATAAATTAAAGAAAAACATTTACTTCAACTCTCAAGTTTTCTAGGTTTTCTATATTTTTAGATATTAAAATATGCCTAAGAGACTGAAACACCTGGGAAGAAAGCATAATAGCGGCTAAAATTTACAAGTTTTGTCTATACTATGCTAAGTAAGGCTTGTAATAAAACAACTAAAATTAAACATCTGTTGCTATAGAAGCAAAATGATTTTTCCTATTAGCTATTTCCTTTTAAAACACAGGTTTTAAAAGTTTAAAAACCAAGTATATGCCCTTCAGTAGGTGAATGGATAAACTATGGTACATCCAGACAATGGAGTATTATTCAATACTAAAAAGAAAGGAGCTATCAAGTCATGGAAAGACACAGATGAAACTTAAATGCATATTACTAAGTGAAAGAAGTCAGTCTGAAAAAGCTACATATGGTATGATTTCAACTATATGATATTCTGGAAAAGATAAAACTAGGGAGACAGTGAAAAGATCAGTGGCTGTCAAAAGCTGGAGGACGGAAGAAGTGAATAGGTAGAGCACAGAGGAGTTTTAGGACAGTAAAAATACTCTATATGATACTATAATGACAGATACATGTCATTATACATTTATCCAAACCCACAGAATATATAAGAGTGAGCTCTAACGTAGACTATGGATTTCAGGGGGTAACAATCTGTCAATATAAATTCATCAACTATAACAAATGTACCACTCTGGTGGGAGATGTTGGTAATGGAGGAGACTAACATATGTGGGGACAGAGGGCATATGGCAGATCTCTGGACATTCCTCTCAATTTTGCTGGGAACCTATAACTGCTCTTAAAAAAAAATGGTGCAATGCATCAACCAATACACCAAGAATTCACGTAAGAAATTATGTCTTTAAAAGCATAATCTTGCACTTATTAGTGGATTAGGAAAATAGCTCATGTTAAAATATAGTTTCCAGGAAACCACTGCTTATATTTAATAAAATCTCTAGCTTCCTATATGTATAGAAGAATTTTGTACTTAAGTACCTTGGCTTCTGGGTTAGCTGCCAAAATTTTGGCACCACATTCTACTGAAGCATAATTATTTCGATTTTTCTGGACCTTTTTTGTGGCATGTAGACCTCCATTAGAAGATGGATGCATTGACTGACCTGCAGACAAACCTTATTATGAACATATATATATGATGATTATGATTGAAAATACCCACAACAAACAATCTCAAGAACAACAGGCTGCCATCTAGAGTCCAGGTTTTAATAGTAAAGAGAATGTTTTTAAAACCCATATGAAATAGCTTTATATCCTTAGTAAACAAATTAACTACAAAAATCCACATTACTTGACTTATGCTTAGTGTAATTCATAAAATGAAGTTTACTATGAGAATCAAAACTTTTGCATATACATTTTACTGTATTAAGGATAGAAGTTTAAAAAAAAAAAAAAGAAGTTTATCCATCACTAACCCCAACAAAATTTTTAACTCTGAGACTTTTACAATGACAAAGAGAAAGTGTAATACTTTAGTCCAATTCTGTTTACAGTTTAAAGCTTTATGACTGAGAACTTTCCATGTTTCAACGTTCCTCTTACAAACTGAGATGGAAAATCACTGCTTTGCCCACTTTATCTTATTTTAGCCTTGTTTAATAATTTACAATAATGTATTTTAATTAAGATTAATAAGACACAGACATAGACAAATTCCATGTGGGCAACCAAAAGCATATTGGTAAGTTTCACCTTTAAAAAGTTTTCAGAAGTTTTACTTTATTTTACCAATTAAAAAGAGAAACTGCATATTTAAACCAATCCCTTAAAAAAATTACATTATAGTGCTTCCTTACTTTTTTCTTTTTCTACTTCCATAACTTTCTTCTTCCATTCATCAAATGTTGGTATATCTTCTGGGTCTTTGGAATTTGTGACAGGTGTAGGGTCAATTTCTCCCGGCTTTGTATAATCAGAACTCTGAAAGAAATGTCAAAAATAAATAGATTTCAGGTTTCAAAGAATACAGAGAAAACAGAATAAATTATACTAGTAAATACAAATGTTTCTGTCAAATTAAACTAGAAGTCCAATTTTATAATGAATGATAGTATTTTGGAAAAAACAAAAACATACAAAGGAAAGTTTTGGTTTAACTTAAAAGCTGAGTTTCTCTCTGAAGAATTAAAACCTTCTACCTGAGTATCACAGGATGAATCCCTTCATATGTTAGCAGTATTAGCATGGGTTGTAATAAACTCTATATAATTTCATAAGCCAACAATTACCCATACAAAAACTGTACAGATACTATAATTGCTGTGAATCCACCTTAAAATCTACATTAAAGTAATATATATTAAAGCAAGCTAATTTTAGAGGTAGTACAGAGCAACTAAGCTTGCATACATGCATGCATACTGTTTCTACTAAATCCTTAATAAAAAGTACCATTTATATAACCAATAAAGACCTACATTATAGCACATGGAACACTGTAATAACCTATACTGGGGGAAAAAAATCTGAAGAAAAAGTTGATATACATATATATGCAACTGATTCACTTTTCTATACAACAGAAAGTAACACAACGTGCTCAGTCACTTCAGTAGTGTCCAACTCTTATACAACACTATCAATCAGCTATTGTTGCTGTTGTTATTTAGTTACTAAGCGGTATCCAACCCTTTGCAACCCCATGGACTGTACCCGCCAGGCCCCTCTGTCTATGGATTTCCCAGGCAAGAATACTGGAATGCGTTGCCAGTTCCTTCTCCAAGGTATCTTCTGGACCCAGGGATTGAACATGCAACTCCTGCTTAGGCAGGTGGTTCTTTACCACTGAGCCACCAAAGATTTCAATAAAAAATTTAAAAATTAAAGTATCATTTATATAAAATTCTAAGGTGGCTGTAAAAACTTAAATGTGAAAAGCAAAGCTTTAAAGAAAGTATAGAAAAGATATCTTCATGATTCAGGCTGTACCAGGATTCAGCAAGATGAAGGAAAGCATTTTTTAAAAGGCTGATAAAATCTGGCTAGATTACAATTTGAAAATTAAATTTATCAAAAGGCCATACACCACACAGTTCAATAAGCCACAGACAGAAATATATGAAACACATTCAGACAACAAAGGATTATTACTAACCATAAATACTGCCTACAAATCAATAATGGGGAAAAGTGGAAGAGGAACAGCCAACTGAGTAAAGAGAAAATACAAAGTGTTCACTCTTAGTAAAATCAGGGAGTGCAAATGAAAACTAAAGATAATAAAGTATACCAAACTGATGGAGGTTAAAATGTGATAGCCTGTTGAGCCACGGACATCTATGGACTGCTAAAGTGAGTGTGACATTTAGCAATATTAAAGATATGCATACTCTATGATCCAATAATTTAATTCCCATGTATAAATATCAATTAAAACATACATATGTGCCTAAGAAAATATGCATAAGGACACTTATTACAGCACTATTCATAATGTCAAAAAATTAGAAATAATCTAAATATCTATGAATTGAAGAACAGGTAAATTGTGGTAGAATCAAATATAACAGTGAAAACAAAGAATAAATAAAACTCAAAAACAATGTTGAGTAAAATGATACTTAAGAATGACATCATTTTATGTTTCAAAATATGCCAAGTAATAATAGTATGTATTGTTTATAGCAATGAATATTTGAAAAAAGCTTAAAAATATACTCTAAAATGTAAACAAAAAACAAATTCAAGATAGTGGTTATATCTGAAGCAGAGAGAAGATATGTAACTGGAGAGGGCATACAATTCAATCTGTCATTTTAACCTTAATTAGAAGAATGTATGCAAGGATGTTCATTCCATTTTAACATTATTTCTGTCTTCCTAAAACAATACATAATGCATTTATTAATAGTGCCTTGAGAAGTATACAAAATCTATTTAGACCATAAATCTTGGAAAAGGAAATGGCAACCCACTCCAGTCTTCTTGCCTCGAGAATTCCATGGACAGAGGAGCCTTGGTGGGCTCCAGTCCATGAGGTTGCAGAGTGGGACACAATGGAGAGACTAAAACTCACTCACTTCAGTAAATGGCACAAATCTCATATTAGGGTACATTTTTGAGTACTAATGCTAATTTGTATATTAGTATAACACACCAACCCGAATTTCTATAATCTTGCTTTAGGAAGACAAACTAGCAAATTGGTTCCTCTACAACCTCCATGTTGGGAGTGTTTTGCAGAACACACAAGCTTATAAAAGTATGTAGCTATTTAAAAACTAATACACAGAAAATAAAACTAAAAGACCAACATTACACTAATTTAAAAATTAAATAATAAAAATTTAGTTTAAGTGAGAAAATAAACAAATATTTATAAAAATTAATCTAGTTGAGATGCTTGAGAGTAAAGCCCAAATACTAAAAGAAATACAATAAAAAGTAAGAATACACACACACTCTTTGAGGGCCAGGCAGAGCACTCTCTCTCACCTCTTAGCAACAAATATAAAAACTAAACAACACAATAAAATTACTTTGCAAAGCATTATAACAAGCAAAGGAATGGAATTTACAATTAATTACTTCGTAAATTATTTAATACTCCAAAAGAGCTGTCAGAGAATGAACGTTATCACAGAGTGTCCAGTAGTTCTATACACCATCCAGTTGAGAATAGTTCTGCCCAGTTAAGTCTGTGTGAGTGGGAGAGCTTATCCCTGTTATCTCAAGGATCTGCAAGACACTGCTGTGAATGGTCAAGGCGAACAAGCAAATCTTGGGCAAAACTAGCTGCACTGCTTGAATTCTAGATTTGGTACTTAAATAGCTCAAAGAAGACATTTTTGTAATGTTTGTCTAATTTTATTTATGCCTGTGGTACTTGACAACTGAACCGTAACACACACTTGTCTTGGTTTCACTGGAAAATTGTTCCTACAAGATCTTGGACTATGAAATGTTAACTTCCTACATTTATAAGCAGCATTACAGAAACAGCTAGCCCAATGATAGTCAGGTCTCCAGAATGAAATTTAGTTAGTAATGAATGCAGATTCACAGAAAATATGTAAAAGAAAAAGTGGAGAACAGAAAAGTTAAATGAGAAACAAACAAATACAGATGTGGCACTCAGTACTTTGAACTCCGATTCCTCATTTTGTTTTTGTTAAGTTCACTGAGTGGCCTTTCTCTCTTTTATTTAGTTATTTCTTAGATGAAGGGAATACACTTCTCTGCCAACATTCTTTCAGGAAATTCTGTACTGGCCTGTGTACTGGCCTCCACATGAAGTCAAAGTAAAAACTCAAAAAGAGAAAAGAAAATACAACTATTATACAGGGATGAGCCTTGCCTTTAAGAATCATATTCGTTAATATAAGCTGGTCTAGTTGTATTTTGCACACAAATAACAAAGGGTAAAATGTCCCTTTAAAATAATTCTAGTTGAAGAGCCTAAATTTAATCCTGTATTACTGAGTTATAGTTTGAAGATACTTAAAACAATCAAAACTTCTATAAAGCTCTCTTTAAAAATTGCTTAAAAAAGGACTTTATGCATCTGGTACCAAACAGTCTATGGCGGCAGAAAACCATTTATAACTAAATACAACCAAAGAGAGGTCATACTTGGGACAACTTTATATATGAACATTACACTGGCAATAGTTTCATGAAGTAACCACTTGCTCTCTGGGAGCACACTTCACCTCAGTTCCACATTTATCACTAACTATTGATCCCTTAACTTTATGGCAAATACAATTAACAAATTACAAGATTAGTTAAAAACGAAAATGCATTGTGTAACAAAGTAGGAGACAGTGCATGTTATTTACCTACCTCATTTTTTAAATTATTTGAAGAAGCATTCAATGCAGATTTTGGATCACTACCACCCTGATCACTTGATGAAACTTTTGATTCAAATTCTGATTTTGTTATCTTTCCTTTGCCGTGCGAAGATGACACATTTTCTATATGTTGGCCGACAAGGCTATTTGAAATCAAAAGGCATATTAAATCAACAAATTTCAGCTGAATAACAAGTACACACAAATCCAAACTATAAAAAGTGTACATGAATACAAAGTAAACCAAGAAAGGAGCACAAAGAAGTTTCCTCTCAATCATAAAGCTGAATTAAGTATGCACCAAAGTCTACTCAAAGGTGACACTGCCATTTATTATAGAATCATATAAAGGACAAACAACAGCTCACACTCACCTTTCAGGTGGACTGACAAAGGAAGGCTGGTCAACTGGAGCATTTGCATCAAGGGCCTCACCAACATCACAATCAGTTTCAGAATGCTCAGTTTCCCCTGGCTTGGCTATAGGGATAGTACCAGAGTCTTCTATTTCACTAAAATAGAAACAAAAAAGACGATTTGACAATTTAATGGACATAATGCAGCATAAGTTAAAAGTGATATTAGTGATTTCCAAAACAAATCCAAGCCAGGAAAAAATGCTTTATAGTTCTACAGAGGGTTTTCAAGAATTCACATACTGTAAGTTGTGTAAAGATTTAAAACATGTGAACTGTAGACCCTGGATCTGCTGGTGCTCTTGCCTGGCCTCTAAATAGCTAATTACCAACATTTAAAACAAAATATTGTAGGTTAATATTTGATTTTGTCAAAAATAAGATTTTTAAATTATTTATTCTAAATGCATCTTCTCTCATGTTTCACTTCTATTAGTACATCCTACCAATATTAGAGTTATTGCCTACAGTATCAAGAAATCATCTATTATCTCAAAATGCTTCACTAAAGTTCTTAAAGCACTTTCATAATTTCATTTAAAATATCAGATCAGATCAGATCAGTTGCTCAGTCGTGTCTGACTCTTTGCGACCCCATGAATCACAGCACACCAGGCCTCCCTGTCCATCACCAACTCCTGGAGTTCACTGAGACTCACGTCCATCGAGTCAGTGATGCCATCCAGCCATCTCATCCTCTGTCGTCCCCTTCTCCTCTTGCCCCCAATCCCTCCCAGCATCAGTCTTTTCCAATGAGTCAATGCTTCGCATGAGGTGGCCAAAGGACTGGAGTTTCAGCTTTAGCATCATTCCTTCCAAAGAAATCCCAGGGCTGATCTCCTTGCAGTCCAAGGGACTCTCAAGAGTCTTTCCCTACCTTACTTTCATTTCACTAAACAATCATGTTCAATATAATGAGAAAATAAGATGTACTGTTCAGATATATAGTATCTAGGCTTAAATACTAAGTGTTTAACATTTTAAAATTTTAAAAACTATCATTATTTCTAAGCATGTCTTCTGTTCCCTCGTCCCTTACCAGGGCAAACTCCTAAACCCAGTTCCTCATATTCTAGAAAAGAGAAAAATAGTACTGATGATAACAATTGTATTAATTGATGCATATATTCTTACTCTATGCCAGATACTATCCTATACATTTTACATAAGCTAACTCATTTGACAAAGGATATGTTTAATATACTATTAAAAGAAAGGGGTTTTTGTTCTTTGTACTGTTGCTGAAACTAGGCGTACAAAACAGATTTTCTAAATTAAGGAAACGTTCAACATCACTAATCATCAGGGAAAAGGAAAATCAAGACCACAAAGAGATATCTGTCATATGGCTATTCTCAAAAAGTTTACAGGGATTTCCCTGGTGGTACAGTGGTTAAGAATCCACCTCCCAATGGAGGGACCTGGGTTCAATCCCTGGTCCGGGAACTAAGATTCCCTATGCTGCCGGGCACCTAAGCCTGTGCACTCCAACTAGAGAATAATCCCCACTCGTTGCAACTGAGAGAAAGCCCATGCACAGCAATGAAAATCCAGTGCAGCCAAAACTAAATAAATTCCAAAAAAAAGAGTAAGTAACACATGTTGGCAAGGATGTGGAGAAAGGAGAACCCGTGCACACTGCTGGTGGGAATGTAAATAGGTGCATCCACTATAGAAAACAGTATGGAGGTTTCTCAAAAAAATTAAAACTATGACCCAGCAATTTCACTTGTATGTACTCGAAAAAAAACAGAACACTAATTTGAAAAAATACATGTACTCAATGTTCACAACAGCATTATTTACAATTTCCAACTCATGGAAACAACCTAAGTGTTCACCAACAGATGAATGGATAAAGAACCTGTTGTATATATATCCACACATGCAATGGAATGCTACCCAGCAAAAAAAAAAAAAAGAATGCAATCTACCCATTTGCAGCAACATGGATGGACTTGGAGGGCATTACGCTAAAAGTGAAATAAGTCAGAGAAAGATAAATACTGTATGAGATAACTTATCTGTGGAATCTAAAAAATAAATTAGTGAATGTAACAAAAAAAAGCAGACATACAGATATAGAGACGAAACTAGTGGCTACCAACGGGGAGGGTTCAGTTCAGTTCAGTAGCTCAGTCACGTCCAACTCTTTGTGACCCCACATACAGCAGCACACGAGGCTTCCCTATCCCTCATCACCAACTCCTGAAGCCTACTCAAACTCATGTCCATTGAATCAGTGATGCCATCCAACCATCTCATCCTCTGTCGTCTCTTGCTCCTCCTGCCTTCAATCTTTCCCAACATCAGGGTCTTTCCAAGAGTTGGTTCTTTGCATCAGTTGGCCAAAGAATTGGAGTTTCAGCTTCAGCATCAGTCTTTGCAATGAATATTCAGGACTGATTTCCTTTAGGATTGACTGGTTGGACCTCCTTGCAGTCCAAGGGACTCTCAAGAGTCTTTTCCAACAACACAGTTCAAAAGCATCAGTTCTTCAATGCTCAGTTTTCTTTATAGTCCAACTCACACATCCATACATGACTACTGGAAAAACCATAGCTTTGACTAGACAGACCTTTGTTGGTAAAGTAATGTCTCTGCTTTTTAATACGCTGTCTAGGTTAGTCATAGTATTTCTTCCAAGGAGCAAATGTCTTTTAATTTCATGGCTGCAGTCACCATCAGCAGTGATTTTAGAGTCCCCAAAACTAAAGTCTGTCACTGTTTCCCCATCTATTTGCCATGAAGTGATGGGACCAGATGCCATGATCTTAGTTTTCTTAATGTTGAGCTTTAAGCCAACATTTTCACTCTCCTCTTTCACTTTCATCAAGAGTCTCTTTAGTTCTTCCTCACTTTCTGCCATAGGGTGGTATCATCTTCATATCTGAGGTTATTGATATTTCCCCCGGCAATCTTGATTCCAGCTTGTGCTTCATCCAGACTGGCATTTCGCATGATGCACTCTGCATATAAGTTAAATAAGCAGGGTGACAATATACAGCCTTGACGTACTCCTTTCCCAATTTGGAACCAGCCTGTTGTCCCATGTCGAGTTCTAACTGTTGCTTCCTGACTTGCATACAGATTTCTCAGGACGCAGGTAAGGTGGTCTGGTATTCCCATCTCTTTCAGAACTTTCCACAGTTTGTCGTGATCCACACAGTCAAAGGCTTTGGCGTAGTCAATAAAGCAAAAATAGATGTTTTTCTGGAACTCTCTTGTTTTTTCAATGATCCAGTGGATGTTGGCAATTTGATCTCTGGTTCTTCTGCCTTTTCTAAATCCAGCTTGAACATCTGCAAGTTCACGGTTCACGTACAATTGAAGCCTGGCTTGGAGAATTTTGAGCATTACTTTGCTAGCATGTGAGATGCGTGCAATCGTGCAGTTGTTTGAACATTCTTTGGCATTGCCTTTCTTTGGGACTGGAATGAAAACTGACCTTTTCCACTCCTGTGGCCACTGCTGAGTTTTCCAGATTTGCTGGCATATTAAGTGCAGCACTTACACAGCATCATCTTTTAGGCTTTGAAATAGCTCAACTGGAATTCTATCACCTCCACTAGCTTTGTTCGTAGTGATGCTTTCTAAGGTCCACTTGACTTGACATTCCAGGATGTCTGGTTCTAGGTGAGTGATCACACCATCGTGATCATCTGGGCCATGAAGATCTTTTTCTGTATAGTTCTTCTGTGTATTCTTGCCACCTCTTCTTCATATCTTCTGCTTCTGTTAGATCCATACCATTTCTGTCCTTTATTGTGCTCATCTTTGCATGAAATGTTTCCTTGGCATCTCAAACTTTCTTGAAGAGATCTCTAGTTTTTCCCATTGTATTGTTTTCCTCTAATTCTTTGCACTGATTGCTAAGGAAGGCTTTCTTATCTCTCCTTGCTATTCTTTGGAACTCTGCATTCAAATGGGTATTCTTTCCTTTTCTGAAGGAAGGAACAAAATAGGGGTGGGGGAGTGGGAGGCACAAAGTATTGGGTATAAGACAGGCTCAAGTATGTAGTATAAAACACGGGGAATAGAGCCAATACTTTGTAATAACTGAAAATGGAAAGTAGCCTTTAAAAATGCTGTAAAACATTTTTAAAAGAGAGAAAAAGAAACAAAATATTCCAAATATATCTAAATATTCTGAATATTTATTATCAAGCTTGAAAAAGTTAGCTATCATACAAAGACATATTATGAATGGAATAACACAGTAATACTTAATGGAAATGAATACTCTGACATTGGAATTTTTGATAATTATAGGAAAGATTATTCAGTTAAGCACCATGTTTCTTAAACAAGAATCTCACTTTACCTATATTATGCAGATAATTCATGCCTGGGATACAATCAGCTTCCCTGAGTTAGACAGAAGTATAAATACTCATTATGCCGTAAGATCATTAAAAAAACACAAAACAAATGCATTATTGTATAGGTCTGCTATATAGACTAAAGGTCAAATTTCAGTATCAAAGAAATTCTTCTGTCATTATCTAATGATGTTCTTTTTTTCTTTGTAATGACTTACTCAAGTTTTGAGATTGGAGTGATCTCTGAGGTAGATGAACTGGAAATATTTTCAGTATTTTCACTGTCCACAACTACACTGGAAGAATCTTCATGAACATCAACTGTAGGGAGTGTCTCAGTCACAGATGGACTTAACTTTTTTGACTCCGTATCCTGTTTCTAAAAAAGTCAGTTGTATTTAATGTTGGGATTAACAAATTCTCTCTTTATTTGAAGATGATATTATAAAAAGTATGTCTCAAAAGTAACAATATAATGTTCATTAAAAAATTACTTTTATAAAAGTCCCTTCTTCTAACACAAACACCCTAAGGAATACATCTCATATTACAATACAGGCTCTATAGATTTGTCATAGCATTTCATAAACCAGGACAAAGCAGCTTATCTTTCTTCTTTCCTATTTTGTATCAGGACCTACAAAATTTCTTACTATAATTACCTTAATGTATCCTATAGCAACACAGAAATCGTATGTAAATACATGAAACAGTATCTATTAAATAGCATTACTATTTATTAGTATAAAATACTATATACTAGAATTTAATATATAATAGTATATATTAAACTAGTATAAAATAGTGTACCACATAGTTTTTTGTCCCTGAGCAGTTTAGAAGATAATGTGTATCAAGAAATAACAATACAAGGCATGCATAAATAACATTACAAAGCAATACACAATTCTGGCTGCTCTTTTAAGGACTGTATGTTGTTTCACTCTTCCAAAACATAATCTGAAATGTACTTAATACCTACTTATGTTTGAAAACCTCTTATAAGTACTTCCCCCACCAACCAACTCCATATAGAATTAGCCATTCCCCTTCTTCTATGCCTCTACTGTTATCTGTATAGACTTTAATCACAGCATCTATAACACCTCAATTGCCTTTATTTATTTCTCTTCTTCAATTCCATTATAAATGTCTTGAGTACGGACTATGTTTTCTTGATCTTCATGCTCTTAGTGCCTCGCATGTACTAGTACCTAGCACACAGTAGACAATACTTACTAAGTGAGTATCAAATGAGAGAGAGGTACTCATGCTCAGTTCAAAGAAAAGAGAAACTAAGGACTACTATGAACTAGAAGAACTAGGACTTTGAAGAAAAGGAGAAGGCAGTACAGCAGCAGAAAGAAAATAAGAGGCAGAGTCAGAAGAATATAAAATAAGGAATGTGATATAAAATAAAAATGTAGAAGAATATAAATATAAAAGAACATAAAATAAATAATGTGATATAAAACAAAAATTCTTTATAAAATAAGAATATAAAATGAAATGTGATCATTTGAGGAATTTACACTGGAATGAAAAGTTAGCAAAAGAATACAAATAGTTTGTATTTTATGACGGAGGCTTTGAGAAAAGAACTATCACATTATTATCAAATACTGCATTATCATTCAACATAAAAAATTAATAAGATATTCTACACTCTTTTTTCTCTTTTATTAATACTAAGTCTCCAAAATCGATGTGAATCTTATACTTACAGCAAATCTCAACTAGGACTATCCACATTTCCAATGCACAAGAGCCACAGGTAGCTAGTGGCCACTGTACTGAACAGCACAGGTCTCTAAAGATGCAGTAAGCACTTCAATATATTTGAGTAAGAGGATACCATGAGGAAAATTCAGGAAAATGAACAATGGCAAGACTGTTTGGGATACACATATAACTGAAGGGCTACAGAGATCACTGTTCCCTTACTCTTACGCATAAATCTTTTCCAAACCTCCTCCAAAATTCATTAAAATGCAATGTACTATATCTCCCTAGATAACCCAATAAAATAACTCTGGCTGTGTTTTTTTTAAGAGCATTTTCCCTCCTTTTAAGCTGAAATTTATTTTCGTTAATATTTAAGATATTTAGTTTTTCCTTAGTCCTTCTTCCTTCCAGATCAAACATCCCCAGTTTCTTCAGTTATTCCTGATATTAAATGGTTTCCAGATGCATTAGCATTCTGATCAACTTACACTCTGGTCTAGTTTTACATATTTCATAAAAGCTGGTATACAAAATGAAAAATACTTAGGATATAATATCAGAGAAAAGGGGAAAAAACATAATCTATTAATGATTATTTATTAATATTCCACACTAAGTGATAAAATTTGGTATCAAAATATTCTGTATTCTACATACAAATACTTTAAGTCAGAAAAAATGTCCCCTGACAGCTGAAAACCTGAGAGAAGATAAATTATACTGAGCCAAAATGAACCTAAAAAGAAAGATTTACAGCCAAACCCATACTACAAGGAAAATGGTCACATTTACTATTACATTGGTAATTCTGTTGCATGGTATCACAAAAAGAAAGGGGAAAAAAAATACACAATATGTTGACCAAATAAATGTATTCTATGTTGTAAAGTGGTTTGAAAAGCCATATCATTAAAAAATCAAAGCAACAAATCTTACCTGTACATTCACAATGTAATCATCTTTTAATTTGTTTTCTTCTGGAGGAACAGGTAAGCTTGAACCTACTTTTCCCGATAATTCAGCATTGACAGGTCCCCCTCTTTCATCCTATATTGCAACAAAGAAAAGGCCGACTGATGAAACTGCTTCACAAAATAGTCCTGAAGCAATATTAAGACTGTCTTTCTATACAACCAAAACACTTGATTGTGATTTTAATAATTTTGTTTCCATGCTTATTGTCTTCCTTCATGTATTACTCTCCTTACTGCTTCACTTCAAATGTATACTACATGTGTACACTAGTGGTATAGTAATGAGCATAGCTGCCTTCCAAACATACACTACATTTGATTTCTTAATACGCACTTTAGTCCTACCACCCAGCACTGTATGTTAGACACACAGTAAGATCAGTAAATATCTGGTAAATATATACGCTTATAGCTTTTTGTGTCATCTCTTTTGATACTGTTAAGTTAGAATTTCAGATATATTGTCTTTA
The DNA here is from genome assembly GCF_002263795.3 of Bos taurus. Taxonomy (NCBI): domain Eukaryota; kingdom Metazoa; phylum Chordata; class Mammalia; order Artiodactyla; family Bovidae; genus Bos; species Bos taurus. The sequence goes on along the minus strand of NC_037343.1, from coordinate 40,043,736 downwards.
AATGTATATTCTAGCATACAAGTTTCATAAAAGCAAAGTTCATATCCATCATATTCTAACCCTGTAAAGAACATAATAGGTAACCAAATGTTTACTGAAAGAATGTCTATTTCCCCTTCCTTAACGCTTTGCTTAAATCATTCTTAACATTTAAGTCTTATTTCTCATCAAAGAAGAGATTAGCTTTAAGTCTTACAGACTGTGCATAGAAGCATACAATCACACTTTTTTTGGAGAGGTATCCAGCAAGAGTCTTCAAAATTTTAACTGCTCTATTCTTGAAACAGATCCTGTATAACTCAGAAATATAAATCCATTCTAAACATCATGCCAAAAAAAGAAAACACCCAAGCATATAATTTAAAGTTTATGCATCCACAATCACACACACACACAAATGCAGATACAAACATGCACGTATAAACACAGCTGAGAGCCTCTCAATCAAAAAAGTACTTAAATAAATTTAACACATCCATATAATGGAATAAAAATGTAGCTATTCAAAATAATACAGTAACATACAAAGGTATCCACAAGATATTGCTGGGGAAGAGGGGAAGTCAACTTGTGCAATATTTATGACATTTTACTAAAAATTAAAACATTAATTTGTGAGCTATGATGTATCTACACCCAAAGAAAATGGTCTGAGTGTTTTAATAAGAAACGCAAATTTTGGTTCCTTTGGGGATGGGAAGGGGATACAAAGATGAATATCTTACAGTGTGTATAAATTATTCCTCTAATTTAAAGTAAGTACATTGATTTTCGGGGGGGATGAGGGGGAGCCAAATCTAGCTGAAGTCAATAACCACCTTTTACCATTTAAAATGATAAAATAATAAACTATTTAGAGACCATCAGATTTTTTGGCCTCTGTCTATTCACTCTACCCAAATGTATGAAACAAAGTACATAGCCAATCATTTCAGATTCTCTCTATAATTCTCATTTCTAATAGTTTTTAATTTATAAGACTCAGGTTTCTTTAGAAACACTTTAAGTAGTTAAAGTATTAAAAAGAAAGTCCTAGTTTTCAGTTCTCTGAACAGGCACTATTTTTCTCCTTACTGTAGGACTGCTGCTGCTGCTGCTGCTAAGTCACTTCAGTCGTGTCCGACTCTGTGCGACCTCATAGACGGCAGCCCACCAGGCTCCCCCGTCCCTGGGATTTTCCAGGCAAGAACACTGGAGTGGGTTGCCATTTCCTTCTCCAATGTATGAAAGTGAAAAGTGAAAGTGAAGTCACTCAGTCGTGTCCGACTTAGCCACCCATGGACTGCAACCTACCAGGCTCCTCTGTCCATGGGATTCTCCAGGCAAGAGTACTGGAGTGGGTTGCCATTGCCTTCTCCATACTGTAGGACTACAATATTCCAAATACAAGCGATAAGAATAAATAAATAAATATTTTAGGTTAATTTCAGAATTACCTAAGTAACTTCTCAAAGTATAGCAAAGAAAATTATAAATCTCCATCAAAAATAATGTCACAGTATTTTTGAAATATTTTTATTCCAAATGTTTTGAGAAGACAGAAAGCTAATACACAAATTACAACTTCATCTTTATTTAAGGTACCTTTTTCTGGGATTGTACATCTTCATTTTCTAGTGCACAATTGTCATCTTGAGAGTAATACGATGAAGCTGAAGAACTCTCTTTACAACACACATGCCAACTGGGAAGCCTGTAAAACATCCACCGACACCATCAAAAAAAAAAAAAAGTAAGGCTGTTAAAACAACATATTCCATACCATGAACTAGAATTTGAGGCAATAGACCAATAGATGGTTCTTATCCTAATGTTCTTGACAATTTGACAATTTAATGATGAAGACAAATGTACATAAGACAAAAGTTTTTTTATTTAATACCCTAAGAAAAATATAGTGTTATCAGCACTCCAAGTTAGGCATCATTAATCTCACAAAGGTAAAACAGGAAATACTTCACAATAATAAGAGTATCTGACAATTATCACAGAAAGAACAGAGAAAGCTGACAAACAGCTAACCTCCTCAAAAGCTCCAGATGCCACTGATATTCTAAATTCTACCAAATATTTAAGAACAGATAATGCTGAAGCTACCTAAACTATTTCAAAGTATAGAAGTAAAGCTTCCAAATTATTTTATAGGGAACGTAACAATGATATCAAAAATTAATGGAAACAGTACATATATATAAATACTATAGGTTAATAATACATATGGAATCAAACACAAAAGTTCTGAAGAAAATAAAAAAGAAAAAATCTCCATTAACATACCAAAGATGTAACACACCACTGTTATGGTCAAGTAGAGTTTAGCTCTGATATTCCAAAATGGTTTAAAATACATTTACTTTGCTATGCAAAAATACCAAGGAAAAGAAATCTCAAGATTATCCTCACCAAAGGACATTTGATAAATTTATGCAGGCATCAAGATGTTGAAATTAATAAAATAGTAATAAGTAGATATTTAACATGGGGAATACATAGTACATGCATAACACATAAGCCTAAGAGTCACTATCATAATCAGTGAAGAAACTGAAATACCCCTATTTAGATCTGAAACAAGACAAGAATGTCCATTATCACTAGTATTACATAATATGAGGACAAAGGCAGTATAAAAATGAGAAAGGATACAGTAAAATTATCATTAATTGCAAATGAGTTTATATGGTTGGAAAACTAAAAAGTGTTAAAAGAAGACGGGTATAAAATAATATTCCTAACCCACTCCATTACTCTTGCCTGGAAAATCCCACGGAGGAGGAGCCTGGTGGGCTGCAGTCCATGGGGTCGCTAAGAGTCAGACTGAGCGAATTCACTTTTCACTTTCATGCACTGGAGAAGGAAATGGCAACCCACTCCAGTATTCTTGCCTGGAGAATCCCAGGGATGCGGGAGCCTGGTGGGCAGCCATCTATGGGGTCGCACAGAGTCGGACACAACTGAAGCAACTTAGCAGTAGCAGCAGGTATAAAATTAAGAAAGAAATCAACAGATACTCTGCTCAAATCATTACCACCAGTTGTAAGAGTTAACAGAAGAAAAGTCCCCATTTATAATAGAAACAATAAAATACCAAATATAAACTTAGCGAGAAATGTTCTACACAAACACACATATGTGTTCTGTGTTCTTAATAGTAAAAATATTTGAAATTGATATTATTTTAAGTTGAAAAAAAAAAAGAGTCAGTTTTACACAATTCAAAGTTATATGGAAGATCTGAAAACCACACACTGAAGTTGCAAAAAAGAAAGCGTTAAAAAAATTAGACAAACTGACTCTAAAGTTCATATAAACAGCATGCTGCTGCTGCTGCTGCTGCTAAGTCGCTTCAGTCATGTCCGACTCCACAGACAGCAGCCCACCAGGCTCCCCTGTCCCTGGGATTCTCCATGCAAGAGTACTGGAGTAGGGTGCCATCGCCTTCTCCAATATAAACAGAATAGTCAATAAGATTTTAATGTGGGGAAATTAGACATCTAAGAAACCACAATAATTACAACAATATAGTAGTGAGATGAAAGAGTAAAAGAGAATTCCCAGAGTGACTGCAAAGAGAATTTCATGGATGACAGCTGTATGTACACAAAGAGGGCAACCGAAACTAAACTGGAGGTCATCAGAAGCTCTGGAAGAGTCCTCTTTTGGAGGACGGAATTAACAGCACAACTTAGAGGAGTCTCTGGAAATCTCAAGAACAGATCTACACAACTAGCAGATAATTTGTAATTAAAGAGAAAAATAAGAAAACACAAGTCAAATATTAGCCCCATGAAAATGGAAAAGTAGAACAGAAAAAGGAAAAGTAACCATGTTTTACCACATGGCTCAGCTGTATCATTTATAGTCATGAATACTGATCTAATCCAAATTATGACTGAACTACATTACCAGGAGAATCTGATCATTTGCAGTAACATACCTAAAAGTGACATTAAAACAATTATTTTAGAGACAAAGAAGTAAACAAAATTCATCAGGTAAAAGATCAAAGTGGTTTCCTTGGAAAGGAAAAATGAGGAAAGAGGGATGAAGGACTGACTTCTTTGCAAAAGCAAATAAACAAAAATCCTTGTAGAGCTACCTGACTTTTTGTTACATCATTTTGATAAAAATTAAAATCGAATAAAAGAGCAAAGTACATAACAACATACACATATAGTATGCTACTATGTGCGCACATGTTTACTAAAGGCACTTGTAGGTCCATAAATTTCTCTGAAAGAATTAAAAACAAAAGGGAAAAAAAGCACCACCGTGGTTGCCTCCAGGGTGGAAAACTGATTGACTGGATAGATGGATATTTTTCACTTTTTAATACTCTAAGTCTTCTGAATTTTGAGCCATAAGAATATATTACTTATTCAAATTGTCATATAGATATATCATTATTTATTAAACATTTCTTTATTGACAGATTTTTGCATTGTTTCTCACATGGGTGTTTGTAGTTGTATTTGTCAGTGTATATATACACACATTTGGGACAACAAAAAGTTTCAGATATTCAAAACTAGGGGTGTTAGAATTTTGGTGATTATGCCCCCTTATTTTCTTTATTCTTTTCTATACTTTTTAAATTTCTACTATGAGCATATACTACTTTTATCATCAGTAATTCTGCATGTGTATATGTATATATAAATCCCAATATTCACAGTTAGTGTGAAGACAGCCAAAAGACATTAAATCTCATGAGACTTATTTTTACTATCACATAATCAAATTCCATTATCTGAAGTTAGGAGCTTTTGGGGTGAGATTAGCTTTGGAATCTGCAGTCCATGAGGTTGCAAAGAGTCAGACACAACTTGGCAACGGAACAACAACAACAAGATATGAATCAATGGACTCAGTAGACTGTCCTCCCCAATATGAGTGGGCATCATCTAATCCTTTAAGGGACTGACCAGAAGAATTCGCCCTTTTTTCCCCTGCCTCACTATCTGAGCTGTGGCGTCTCATGTCTAGCCTTTTTACTGGGATTATATCTTCTATTTCACTGGTTAACAGGCGTTCAGACTTGATCTGAATTATACCACTGTGTTTCCTCAGTCTCCAGCTTTAAGACAGTAGAACTTCTCAGATTCCATAATCGTGTGACTCAACATCTCATTTTACATATAAAGTGGGTTCTATTTCTCTGAAGAACACTAGTATACCTGACATTAGTATGTAATACATTATTAGCTTATCTACCCTATTGATAAAGCTATAGAGTAGCCTTATCAATAGTATCACTGTTTACCTCTAATATCAGTCCCTATATAAAGACAGATGCTAATTAAAGACAGACCTGCAAAGATATCCTTAATTTTGTGTGTAAGAAAAAAGCCTAAAATAGATAAAAATGATCACCAACTAAGAACTGTCAAGAAATTTTAAATCACCAAAGTAAAATGAAATAACACAAACCCACACCAACTACACTGAAGAACAATGAATCTCTATAATACACTCTTTACTGTCAACAAGTTCTCCCAGGTGAATTAGATACGCATGCCCCATCATTAAGAATCACTGGGTCACATTAAAATAGCTGAGGGCACTTTGCTGCATGACTAAATGGATCTGATTCCATACTACTGAAGCAACTTTCAAAAACTGTACTGTGAAAACCCCAAGCCTGATGAAATTACTTTCAAAAGTTTTAAGAAATTCAGCACCAGAAATCACAACTAGCAAGATAAATGGAGCCCCTGTGAGCCCCTGACACTCTCCCCTCAGACTCTATTACTATTGATGAAGTTGATTGTGAGCCAAGTATATCGTCTTACACTTAAACTCTTTGAGAATCAATTTCATATCCCTAACTACTTTAGCCCCTCCCCACATAGCCAAAACCTGCAAACATTAGGTGTTTAACAAATACTTACTAATGAGGGTTCTTAGGGGAACTGTTTTGCAGCACACAGCAGAAACAAAATTCAATCACTTTTCATTCCTCTTCCCATCAGCCCCATCTCCTGCCTCGACCACTACCACTACCTCCCCAACTCAACCACCCATCCACCACCCCCTCACACAAACACACAAACTCAAAAAATAGAATCTGGAAAATAAGAGGACACTTGTCTCTTCTTGTCACCTCCCCGCCCCCACCCCGCTAATGTGGCATGGATTCACCATTCATATGGAAAGGTATTAACTTTTAGAGTAGATGTAATTAAAAGTCTTGTAAAATTTGCATTTGAGTGTCATTTAGGATAGAAAAAGCTAACCACCTTCTAAAACCTGTAAACTAAATTATAAAGCAGAATAATTTTTTATTAAAGAGGAAAATATAGGGCATATTACAAAATATTAGAGCAGAAGACTACAGGTCAAAACTGGTAGGTAGGATGCAGGTAAAACAGCAGCAGGAAAGCTATCCTTCTGAGCATATCTGGAGACAAACTGAACACAAAAGAGCTCCTCTTTCAACTCAAGAAGATAAAGGACAGTTTCAATCTAAGGAAAAAAGGAAGACTCTTAAGGACAGAAATCACTGAGAGAAAACCAAACCAAAAGATTAAAACCAAAAGTTGGTTCTCCAAGGAAAATATTAAAAAGACAAACCTCTGGAAAAACTGGTAAAGGAGAGTTGGTGATATGAATTAACAAAATATGTTCTAAAAGCATGAAATAACCACAGGCAAGACATACTTTTTAAAATCATAAAATATTAACAGTTACATATACTAATATATTTGAAAACTCAGAAGACATGGATGTTTCTAGAAAAATAACAAAACTGGGACAAAGTATACAAAAATTGGAAATCACTGACAATAATTTAAAAATTTTGAGCGGATTAATCAACACCTTGTCTAGAGAAAAGGAAATCCCAATCTTTTACCCCCTACTTTTTATTTGGAAATAATTTCAAGCTTTCAGAAGAAATGCCAACATAGTAAAAAGAACAACCGCAAACCCTCTCTACCTATTGTGACCCATTTGTCCCATCATTTGCCATTCTCACAGCAAGCTCATGGCCCTCTCTTTCCCCACTGCGTGTAATATATCTCGAAGTATCTCTGTACGTATTTCCTCAGAATAAGGATATTTTCTTACACAACCACACTACAATTAACAATCTGAGGAAATGTTACACTGACACAATAATCTATGTCCCAGTAGTGTCCTCTCAGCACTCCCCCTCCCCTCCTCAACCCCAAGCCCAGAATCAAGTCTAAGACCATGTCCTGTGTCTTCAGCCTCCTTTAACCTGGAACAGTTCTTAGTCTTTATCTTATGTGGTACTGACACTTTTGAAGGACATAATCCTTTTATTTTTAAATCAGATCAGATCAGTCGCTCAGTCGTGTCTGACTCTTTGCGACCCCATGAATCGCAGCACGCCAGGCCTCCCTGTCCATCACCAACTCCCGGAGTTCACTGAGACTCACGTCCATCGAGTCAGCGATGCCATCCAGCCATCTCATCCTCTGTCGTTCCCTTCTCCTCCTGCCCCCAATCCCTCGCAGCATCAGAGTCTTTTCCAATGAGTCAACTCTTCGCATGAGGTGGCCAAAGTACTGGAGTTTCAGCTTTAGCATCATTCCTGGGATTCCAAAGAAATCCCAGGGCTGATCTCCTTCAGAATGGACTGGTTGGATCTCCTTGCAGTCCAAGGAACTCTCAAGAGTCTTCTCCAACACCACCGTTCAAAAGCATCAATTCTTTGGCGCTCAGCCTTCTTCACAGTCCAACTCTCACATCCATACATGACCACAGAAAAAACCATAGCCTTGACTAGACGAACCTTTGTTGGCAAAGTAATGTCTCTGCTTTTGAATATGCTATCTAGGTTGGTCATAACTTTCCTTCCAAGGAGTAAGCGTCTTTTAATTTCATGGCTGCAGTCACCATCTGTAGTGATTTTGGAGCCCAGAAAAAGAAAGTCTGCCACTGTTTCCACTGTTTCCCCATCTATTTCCCATGAAGTGGTGGGACCAGATGCCATGATCTTCGTTTTCTGAATGCTGAGCTTTAAGCCAACTTTTTCACTCCCCACTTTCACTTTCATCAAGAGGCTTTTTAGTTCCTCTTCACTTTCTGCCATAATGGTGGTGTCATCTGCATATCTGAGGTTATTGATATTTCTCCTGGCAATCCTGATTCCAGTTTGTGTTTCTTCCAGTCCAGCGTTTCTCATGATGTACTCTGCATATAAGTTAAATAAACAGGGTGACAATATACAGCCTTGACGAACTCTTTTTCCTATTTGGAACCAGTCTGTTGTTCCATGTCCAGTTCTAACTGTTGCTTCCTGACCCGCATACAAATTTCTCAAGAGGCAGGTCAGGTGGTCTGGTATTCCCATCTCTTTCAGAATTTTCCAGTTTATTGTGATCCACACAGTCAAAGGCTTTGGCATAGTCAATAAAGCAGAAATAGATGTTTTTCTGGAACTCTCTTGCTTTTTCCATGATCCAGCAGATGTTGGCAATTCGATCTCTGGTTCCTCTGCCTTTTCTAAAACCAGCTTGAACATCAGGAAGTTCATGGTTCACATATTGCTGAAGCCTGACTGGAGAATTTTGAGCATTACTTTACTAGCGTGTGAGATGAGTGCAATTGTGCAGTAGTTTGAGCATTCTTTGGCATTGCCTTTCTTTGGGATCGGAATGAAAACTGACCTTTTCCAGTCCTGTGGCCACTGCTGAGTTTTCCAAATTTGCTGGCATATAGAGTGCAGCACTTTCACAGCATCATCTTTCAGGATTTGGAATAGCTCAACTGGAATTCCATCACATCCACTAGCTTTGTTCGTAGTGATGCTTTCTAAGGCCCATTTGACTTTACATTCCAGGATGTCTGGCTCTAGGTCAGTGATCACACCATCGTGATTATCTGGGTCTGTGTATTCTTGCCATCTCTTCTTAATATCTTCTGCTTCTGTTAGGTCCATACCATTTCTGTCCTTTATGGAGCTCATCTTTGCATGAAATGTTCCTTTGATATCTCTGATTTTCTTGAAGAGATCCCTAGTCTTTCCCATTCTGTTGTTTTCCTCTATTTATTTGCACTGATCGCTGAAGAAGGCTTTCTTATCTCTTCTTGCTATTCTTTGGAACTCTGCATTCAGATGTTTATATCTTTTCTTTTCTCCTTTGGTTTTCACTTCTCTTCTTTTCACGGCTATTTGTAAGGCCTCCCCAGACAGCCATTTTGCTTTTTTGCATTTCTTTTCCATGGGGATGGTCTTGATCCCTGTCTCCTGTACAATGTCACGAACCTCATTCCATAGTTCATCAGGCACTCTATCTATCAGATCTAGTCCCTTGAATCTATTTCTCACTTTCACTGTATAATCATAAGGGATTTGATTTAGGTCATACCTGAATGGTCTAGTGGTTTTCCCTACTTTCTTCAATTTAAGTCTGAATTTGGCAATAAGGAGTTCATGGTCTGAGCCATAGTCAGCTCCTGGTCTTGTTTTTGTTGACTGTATAGAGCTTCTCCATCTTTGGCTGCAAAGAATATAATCAATCTGATTTTGGTGTTGACCATCTGGTTATGTCCATGTATAGAGTCTTCTCTTGTGTTGTTGGAAGAGGGTGTTTGTTATGACCAGTGCATTTTCTTGGCAAAACTCTATATTAGTCTTTGCCCTGCTTCATTCCGTATTCCAAGGCCAAATTTGCCTGTTACTCCAGGTGTTTCTTGACTTCCTACTTTTGCATTCCAGTCCTGTATAATGAAAAGGACATCTTTTTTGGGTGTTAGTTCTAAAAGGTCTTGTAGATCTTCATAGAACCGTTCAACTTCAGCTTCTTCAGCGTTACTGGTTGGGGCATAGACTTGGATTACTGTGATATTGAATGGTTTGCCTTGGAAACGAACAGAGATCATTCTGTCGTTTTTGAGATTGCATCCAAGTACTGCACTTCGGACTCTTTTTTGACCATGAATACCATGGTCCTTTTTTGAGGTTTGTCTTACCCTTCATCATGACCAGATTTAGGTTATATATTCCTGGCTGGAATCCTTCATAAGCAATGTGTCTTTCTCAGGGTACTATCTCCAGAAGCACAGGATATCCATCTGTTTAAGTACTTGCAATTCCACTTTTACATACTTAAGAGAAATGAAAACTGTATGTACAAAAACGTCCGCAGTAGCTTTTACTCCTAATAGCCAAAACCTGGAAGCTGTCCAGATGTTCAACAACAGGAGAATATAAATAAACTGTAGTATATTCATACAATGTATTATACTAGTTCTCACAATCAAAAGGAATGAATTACAAATGAATGAAATAAGATGGATAAATCTTGGAAACATTACACTTGAGTGAAAGAAGTCAGACACAAGAATAAATACTGTATTAATTCTATTTAAATAGGTTTCCAGAAGTAGCAAAACTAACCCATGGTGATAGAAATCAAATCGTCAGTTGCTTCAGGGAATTCTGTAGAATGCGACATGAGAAAACATTCTGGAGTGATAGAAATGCTCTGCATCTTGATGGGTGTGAGTTACACAGATGTATGTATTTGTCAAAACTGATCCAACTATACAGTTGACAACATGTGCACTTAGCTGTATGTAAATTATTTCAATTTAAAAAATAAGCAATAAAGTCAATATTTTCCTCCCCAGTAATAACAAGATAGATAATAAACCATTATCAGTAACAATTTTTTAAAATAATTTAGAAATTAACCTTAAAAACTACACAACCATTTACAGAGGAAAAAATGTTAACTCTAATAACGACCACAAAATGAAGAGACAACTGAAGATCTAGTACGTTCATAGATGGAGTGCTGTTGACAGCAAAGTAAAGACAGCAATTCTCCCTGAACTACTTCAGCACTCCAATATAATTCTTATCAAAATACCTGAAGGATCCTTACCATATAGCACCAGGAACTCTACTCAATACACTGTAATAACCTATGTGGGAAAAGAAAATGAGAAAAAATAGATACATGTATATGCATAACTAAATCACTGCTGTATGCCTGCAACTGACACAACATTGTAAATTTACTATATACTCCCATATAAACTAAAAAAAATTTTTAAGAAAATCCTAGAGAAAAAAACCTGAAGGATGTTCTAAATATGGAAAAACTTATCTAAGAATAACTATATTGACAAAAAAAGCAAAGGAAAGTGGTTCACCTTGCCAGATAATGAAGATTTATCACAAAACCACTCTAATTAGTCTATAGTATTAGGACAGCAAAAGATAAGCAAATGGAACAAAATACTCCCAAATGCATTTGTTGGTATAAAGTCTCTCTTTAGAAGCAGCATACATGCAAAGGGCTCAATAAATACTCAGTGAATAAATGACATCAGCCCTTCCTGAGGCATCTGTCACACTATGCAGAATTCACATAACGGTGACTCCAGTAACTAAAACAAGTTAGTTGTTTTTTTTTTTTTTAAGTGTTAGGTAGAAGGAAATAGGAAAAAGAATGAGATTAATAGCATTATACCATTTACGCAAATTTTAAAACATATAAACAAAACATTAGTTTTGGAAGAAATCAGAAATCTAAGTAAATACATGACAATTAACTGGAAAAACACATCAAATATACTCCAGGGTAAATGCCCAACATGGGGGAGATAGAAGCGAAAATGAAGATAGACTATAAAAGAGTAATGATGTAAAGTGGAGGGAAAAAGGGGGACCTATAAAGAATGTAGCATAAACTGAGTATGACCAATCTGATCCTAAGTATCTGATGTCTCTAGAAGAGAACACAGTCTTTCTCTAATGTGTCAAGCTGTTTACATTAAAATATTAATTTAACTTTTACAAATAAAGAAACTTAACCTCAGAAGTTAATTGGTCAAAAGTCACTCAACCAATCTAGATCTCTCCAAAGCCTATCATCTTTGTACCGCTGCATTTCCCATGTCATATTCTCTAGTCAACAGATAAATGAAAAGAAAGGTGAGAAAATAACATTAATCCATTCTCTTAAGAACCGATCATGTTATTAAGGCTAGTTACTGCAGATACAAATGTAAGAACTACCACAAAGGAGGGGCAATGTTTACCGCTTGATTTAGATAACAGCCCCAAGAGACAAAGTTTTGTAGTGTAGTGGCTAGGGCATGGACCTCAGAGTCAAAACGTGTTGTTGTTCAGTCACTAAGGCCTGTCCAACTCTTTGTGACCCCATGGGCTGCAGCACTCCAGGCTTCCCTGTCCTTTACTATTTACCAGAGTTTGTTCAAATTCATGTCCATTGAAATGGTGATGCTATCTAACCATTTCATCCTCTGCCACCCCCTTCTTCTCCTTCAGTCTTTCCCAGCATCATGGTCTTTTCCAAACAGTCAGTTCTTCGCATCAGGTAGCCAAAGTATTGGAGCTTTATCAATAGTCCTTCCAATGCATATTCAGGGTTGACTTCCTTTAGGATTTACTGGCTTGATCTCCTTGCAGTCCTGGGGACTCAAGAGTCTTCTCTAGCACCACAATTCAAAAGCATCGATTCTTTGGTGCTCAGCCTTCTTTATAAACCAACCCTTACATCCTAGGTTCCCCCTTTTATTATGTGCATTCTCTTGGACAAACTAATTACAAAAGCTGTAAGTCTCAATATAAACACTGTAAAACAGGAAAATGAAATAATGCATGTGCAATGCTTCAGCTGAGCTGCTCAGTTGTGTCCCACTCTTTGCAACCTCATGGTCTGTAGCACACTAGACTTCCCAGTCCATCACCAACTCCCGGAGCTTGCTCAAACTCACATCCACCGAGTCAGTCATGCCATCCAACCATCTCATCCTTTGTCGCCCCCTTCTCCTCCTCCCTTCAATCTTTCCCAGCATCAGGGTCTTTTCTAATGAGTCAGTTCTTCGCATCAGGTGGCCAAAGTCCTAATGGAGCTTCAGCATCAGTCCTCCCAATGAATATTCAGGACTGATTTCCTTTGGGATTGACTGGTTTGATCTTGCAGTCCAAGGGACTCTCAAGAGTCTTCTCCAACACCACAATTCAAAAGCATCAATTCTTCAGCACTCAGCTTTCTTTATAGTCCCAACTCTCACATGCATATACGACTAATGGAAAAACCATAGCTTTAACTAGATGGACTCTTGCCGACAACGCAATGTCTCTGCTTTTTAATATGCTGTCTAGGTTGCTTATAGCTTTTCTTCCAAGAAGCAAATGTCTTTTAATTTCATGGCTACAGTCACCATTTGCAGTGATTTTGGGAGCCCAAGAAAATAAAGTCTGTCACTGTTTCCACTGTTTCCCCATCTATTTGCCATGAAGTGATGGGACTGGATGCCATGATCTTCATTTTTTGAATGTTGAGTTTATGCCAGATTTTTCACTTTCCTCTTTCATTTTCATCAAGAGACTCTTTACTTCCTCTGCTTTCTGCCATTAAGTGGTATCATCTGCATATGTGAGGTTATTGATATTTCTCCTGGCAATCTTGATTCCAGCTTATGCTTCATCCAGCCCAGAATTTTACATGATGTATCCTGCTTCCCTGCTGGCTCAGATGGTAAAGCGTCTGCTTGCAGTGCGGGAGACCCGGGTTCAATCCCTGGGTTGGGAAGATCACCTGGAGAAGGAAATGGCAACCCACTCCAGTACTCTTGCCTGGAAAATTCCATGGACTGAGGAGCCTGGTGGGCTACAGTCCATGGGGTCACAAAGAGTCAGACACGACTGAGCGACTTCACTTTCACTTTCTATTCTGCATATAAGTTAAATAAGCAGGGTGACAATATACAGCCTTGACGTATACTCCTTTCCCAATCTGGAACCAGTCCATTGTGCCATGTCCGGTTTTAACTGTTGCTTCTTGACCTCCATACACATTTCTCAGGAGACAGTTAAGTTGGTCTGGTATTTCTACCTCTTGAAGAATTTTCCACAGTTTCTCATGATCCACAGTAAAAGGCTTTAACGTAGTCAATGAAGCAGAAGTAGATGTTTTTCTGGAATTCTCTTGGTTTTTCTATGATCCAGCGGTATATTGGCAATTTGATCTCTGGTTCCTCTGCCTTTTCTAAATCCAGCTTGAACATCTGAAAAATTCTCAGTTCACGTACTGTTGAAGCCTGGCTTTGAGAATTTTGAGCCTTACTTTGCTAGCTTGAGATTGAGTACACCTAGGTAGTAGTTTGAACATTCTTTGGTATTGTCTTTCTTTGTGATTGGAATGAAAACTGACCTTTTCCAGTCCTGTGGCCACTTCTGAGTTTTCCAGATTTGCTGGCATTTTGAGTGCAGCACTTTCACAGCATCATCTTTTAGGATTTGAAATAGCTCAACTGGAATTCCATCACCTCCACTAGCTTTGTTCGTAGTGATGCTTCCCAAGGCTCATTTGACTTTGCACTCCAGGATGTCTGCCTCTAGGTGAGTGATCACACCATCATGGTTATGTGGGTCATGAAGATCATTTTTGTATAGTTCTTCTGTGTATCCTTGCCACCTCTTCTTAATACCTTCTGCTTCTGTTAGGTCCATACCATTTCTGTCCTTTATTGAGCCCATCTTTGCATGAAATGTTCCCTTGGTATCTCTAATTTTCTTGAAGAGATCTCTAGTCTTTCCCATTCTATCATTTTCCTCTATTTCTTTGCACTGATTGCTGAGGAAGGCATTCTTATCTCTCCCTGCTATTCTTTGGAGCTCTGCATTCACATGGGTTTATCTTTCTTTTTCTCCTTTGGCTTTCACTTCTCTTTTCTCAGCTATTTGTAAGACCTCCTCAGACAACCATTTTGCCTTTTTGCATTTCTTTTTCTTGGGGATGGTTTTGATCACTGCCTCCTATACGATGTCACGAACCTCCATCCATAGTTCTGCAGGCACTCTATCAAACCTCATCCCCTGAATCTATCTGTGCAATGCTTAGTCTGGCATAGAATATGCATTCATATGGCAGCAGTTGCTATCAGCTGCTGTCCTTCTCATCGTCTTTCATTTATCAAATTCCAAAGTAGTGAAAACAGTTGTCTAGGTATCTTGGTTCTAGGACCCTCTTTAGATGCCAAAATCCATGGATGCTCACGTCCCTTGCAGGAGGCCCTCAGCATCTTTGGATTCAATCAACCTCAGATAGAACCGGGTTGGATACTTTGAAGCAAATCAACCTCAGATGAAAATGGGTTGGATAATTTGAAGCATACAGGAAGCTACTCCAACCTCTTGCATTCCTTCTGGCTGCCAAACAAATGTGTATGAACTCACACCTACCTCTCTCCAAATATTTTCTATTTCTGCTCACAAAAGTTTATCAATCACCTCTCTCTTTTGAAAACAAGGTCCTTTTCTCAATTTTCAAGCTTCTCAGGCTATCTGAGACTTTTCTATTTCTGACCTCATTAAACTTCTTTCCCTAGTTTCTTCCTTCTCTTCAGAGCCTTAGTTTGCTCGTCACCTTTCTTTGTTCTAAGTATCTGCAGCAACTCCATGTTCAGTCAAAAGATTTTGTTTCCTAAATGATCCCCTCTACAAGAACAGCTCCAGCCAAAGTGTCGTCTTTACTGAAGTCTGTATTAAAGTGCCTATATAACATCCCCCCTGTAGCTTCCTTTGTGGCTCATCTGGTAAAGAATCAGCCTGCACTGCAGGAGACCTGAGTTCGATCCCTGGGTTGGGAAGATCCCCTGGAGAAGGTAAAGGCTACCCACTCTAGTATTCTGGCCTGGAGAATTCCATGGACTGTATCATCCATGGGCCCGCAAAGAGTAAGACACGACTGACAGAATTTCACTAATAAAATGTCTCCACTCGGATATTCTACTCATCTCAACCGAAAGCTCCTTCTCTTTTAAAACTCTTTGCAACTCTAATTCTTTTTTAACACCTCCAATTCCTCTAGTTGCCCAAGTTAAAAGGAAAAATTTCACTCCTCTCTTTGAACTTTATTTCAGATTCATAATTTTAGATCCTAGAATTTATTTTCTCAACCATGGTCAGCTCCAAGAAAGCAGCTACTTTGTTTTGTCCACCAGAATCCTGCCAAACACAGCAAACAGAAGCCTCAGTAAACATCTTTTGACACTGAGATAGATGACAGAAAGGCAGTATCAAAAACCAAGAGCTGGTCAGAGGCAAACCAAAACCCAGTTCCTTTGAATCATAGCCCAATGCTGTTTCTACTGCATTGCCAACCTATCACCAAACCTATCACTGACTTGCTCAAAACCTCTGTTCAACACATCCTCTTCATCTCTACTGCCAAGTTAAGTCCTTGTTATGACAAACTTCAACTATTCCAATTGCTTTTCATTTAGTATTCATCCCTCCAGCCGTTCTTCTCTGAGAAATATCTAGTAATGATGTCAAAATAATAGTCTCCAAACACCACTTCTCTTGCTGGATCTTCGGTGCCTAACTCCTTGATTTAACTTGCAAAACCCATCATAATCTCCAGAAAACATTTGGCCCTCTGCATCCACAGGTTCCAAATCCGTTTATACAGAGGGCAAAGTGACTATGCCATTTTACAAAGCAGACTTAAACATCGAGGTGGGGTCCTGGAAGCAATCCCCCACAAATACCAAGGAATGACTTTATTTCCTTGGTTTGTCTGCTTACTATCATTTCCACCCATATCAAGTACACTGTCTCCTTTACCCACAACTCTTTCTCATTTCTCCTGACAATTAAGTACTGTCTGCCCACTGAAGGCAGGCAAGCAGAAGCACACACACATGCAAACTAGGGAAAGGCCACTGTTCATCTTAGTAGCACCAGTCTATCTTCTTTCAGTCTGTAAAGCGCCTGTATTCCACAGAAGCCAAGTTTTATAAACCACAGACGTCATTTCTCTTAAAACGAAGTCTTACCTGACAACTCCTGTCCAGTTTTTCTCTTCAAGCCCCTACTAACCAACTCAGCTTTTTGTACTGTTCACCAATGCTCAAATCAGGTACCTTAGAATGTTAAAAGTGCAAAAGAAAAATCTCAGAATTCATTTAATGTAGTAGTAACTACTGGAACACACAAAAGAATATTCCAAACTTAGCAAACTTCCAAGGTAAGTGGCTTAGGCACTTTTTTTTAAAGCTTCATGAATGAGTAATTTCAATATTCATTCCTCATTGAGTGAATCCAGTCAACCTCATTTTTTAGATAAGAAAACTGACAAAGAAAAGGTAAAGAAACTTGCCTAAGGCCACCTGTCAGCCTCCACGTAGCACAGGGTAGTGCTTAAGAGCACAGGCTCAGATTCAAAGGCTACTTAAATTCTAGTTCATTGCTTACGGATAATTTTGGCAAGTTGGTTAATTTTTCTGTGCCTTTCTTAGTCTCTTTAAAATGTGGTGACTATCTCAAAAAGAGTTTAATAAAGTCAAAATGAGTTAGTGCGGATAAAGCACTTAGAACAAAAATAAGTACCCAAAAAGGTTCACTGTTAATACAGGAAGGAAAGGATTACAATCAAGCTCTAACTTGGTTTCATGCCATTTTCACTATACCAGTACCTTTGTATACTTTGACATCAACTTGTATACTCCTCAGGGCAGAGCTCAAGTCTCCTGCTTCTTCAGCAACCCCCACCACATCCAATATATTGTTGGCAACCAAATAATATTTTGAACAAACATATGGATTCCTGTTTCTGAACTCTGATACCTCAGCCTAGGATCCAACTTCTGCCAAAGTATCCAGACTGAGTGAATAATAAGAACAGGGCTTACTAAGAGCAAAGCACTGTTTTAAGCACTTTACACATTTTCTCCTGTTACTGATTTCAAATACTCCATAATAAGAAATACAAAATAAACTTAGTATTTATGAGCTATGTCAATGCTACAAAACATTTTCTAACAAAGTGTTACTTTTACAAAAAATATAAAATAATTTTTAACTGAGTCATTACAAAAATGAAGTCCTAAAAATAAAATCAAATTTTCTTTCAAAAAACTCAGCATTTATGAAACAAATGTATACCAAAGGACTGACATACCGCAAATACTCAAAAGCAATTTTCATTTCCTTGAGACATGTACAATTTTATTTTCTTAAACTACTTAAAATACAGCCTTGAAAACAAAACAGGTGAACTACACCTGGCACTGAAGTACCATCTGCAACATGTACAGGTTTCCAACAAAAGGTATTGAGTTTCTCACTAACGTATTTCAAATATACAAATGTTTCTACATAAAGATGACTTGAGAGAATAATAAAGCACTTAAATTTTTAGTAAACTTATCTCTTTCCTTTCATTAAAAAGCACTAGACTATTAGGTATACATGCAGATTCATTTCTCTATTCAGATTGTTGAGAAAGTGAAAGATACTTTAAAGAGTACATGAACAGTTGAAAAATGAAATAACCAACATCCAAAGGTAAGTTTGGTGCTGACATCTTTTGTTTTTTTCAGTGTCTGCCAAGACATTTTTTACTGTCTACTACTTGCATCTATTCCAATACATCCTCGGATGTTTAATAATCTAAAGAGGCTACTATGAAATACATCCACTTCTTTAAAAAATAATTCCAAAGGATATTATAAGTAAATTATTTATCATTTTTTTACTGAAAACACGTGTTCAGCTTTTACACAAAGACATCATACACCTTCTTTCACAGACTTTTTCCTATTTAGGCAATCTGGTTTCATCTCATTTGTCTGAAGGGATCTGACACTGTTTTTAACAACCCAAGACCTCTTTTAAGTACCAGACATTTTCTATGGAATGTATATCCCAGACTAAAAATAAACTTTCTTCCCAAACTTTTTCACATAAAGTTCCATAAGAAAGTATTTAATTTTTTCTACTGAGATATAACTGACATATAACATTATATTGGTTTCAGGTGTACAATATGATTCAATATTAGTATTTATTGCAATACGATCGCCACAAAAGTTTAGCTGACATCCATCATCACTAGTACAAATGCTTTTTCTTGTGATGAGAATTTTTAAGATCTACTCTCTCAGCAACTTTCAAACATACAATACATTATCATTACGTACACTCGCCATGCTGAACATTTCATTCCCAGAACAAGACAGACTTTTTTTTAAAGTCATCAATGATTTGGAGAAGAAGGGTTATTTTATTATTTTACTTATTTTGAATAGTATTTGATTCAGAAAAGCAGATTTACAGTCTTTAAAGAGTTATAGAAACAAAATCTCCAGATTTTTATAGGAAAAAAATCTCCAGATTAAAGACAGAGTAGGGATTTTTCAAGGAAAAAATTTTCCCCAAGGAAATTTCTAATCATTATCTTTAAAAGGGGGGGGGGGGGGGGGAACTGCTTATACAAATATAAGCAAAAAAAAAATCAAGTTTCTTATTTTTCTGCTCACTTATGCATATTAACAAATGAGCAAGAAACCAGCAAAACTGTCAGAGAAAACGCAAAATAAAGGGTACAGAGACAAAATTACAAACCAAGCAATAAACCTCTTAAATCAATGAAAACTAGGTGACATACCCTCAGAAAAATTACTATTAATACTAAGGCCAAAAAGGCCAACAAAACAGACTACTCTGAATTAGGTTATCTATCAACTCTCCCCTACTGTGACTGCCACTTCACCATTCTCAAAACATTTTATGGATGAGAACTGAAGCTCACAGAGCTAACCTGTCCCAGGACACACAGCTAGAGATAGACCATATCTATTATAGAATACAAAGTCTTCCTTTTAAACTATTTTTTGTAACTATCTGTCAAATGTATGAGAATCGTTTAAATGTCAGGCTCCTCTCTTATTAGCTCTAAATATGAGTGCCTCCAAATGATCCTTTTCGGTGCAAAAAGAAAAAAAATTGACTTTTTTAGTCTTAAATAAATTAAACCACTCTGGTGGGAGATGCTGATAATGGAAGAAATTCTGCATGTGGTGGAGACAGAGATCAAGTATTAAAGGTAATCTCTGTACCTTCTGCTCAATCTTGCTATGAACCTAAAAATGCTCTAAAAAAAAGTTAACTTTTAATTTATTTAGCTTTACCAAGATTAATATAAGGATTCACACTCCATCTAAAGGTCAGCCAGTCATAACAGCAGAGACTATACAGTCTGAAAGTGAAGGAAAGAATGAAAATTCCACAAACAGTAAACCATAAAATATATTTTACTTCCAGCATATTGTGATGTAATGTCATTTACATGTGCCCAATGAAGCAGATTCGGGGATTAACTTATTTAGTTTTAACTAAACTGACTCTCACAACATGGAGAAGTGGCTCTGAAAAAAATTCCCACAAAGATAATAGTAAGGCAAGCATAAGCCAACAACAAAATCGCAGGGCTAAGTACAAGCTATTTTTCATCCCCATTATGATGCAAAATAATCTAGTCAGTCAATTACACAACTCTCACCAAATTATTACTTTTTAAATAAGAACAAAAAGGTCTGTTAACAAAGTATTAAGATTATTTTCCTTCTCACCTTTCTTAACCACCTACTTTGTGTCACTTATTACGTACACTATTAGTATATAAATATACTAATGCCATATTTGCACATGTATAAATCTTATAAACAATTAAGTACATAATAAAGCTATACACACAATGTTTTTCTGATGAGTTCAGTTCAGTCGCTCAGTCGTGTCCGACTCTTTGTGATCCCATGAATCGCAGCACGCCAGGCCTCCCTGTCCATCACCAACTCCCGGAGTCCACCCAAACCCATGTCCATTGAGTCGGTGATGCCATCCAACCATCTCATCCTCTGTCGTCCCCTTCTCCTGCCCTCAATCTTTCCCAGCATCAGAGTCTTTTCAAATGGGTCAGCTCTTCGCATGAGGTGGCCAAAGTACTGGAGTTTCAGCCTCAACATCAGTCCTTCCAATGAACACCCAGGGCTGATCTCCTTCAGAATGGACTGGTTGGATCTCCTTGCAGTCCAAGGAACTCTCAAGAGTCTTCTCCAACACCACAGTTCAAAAGCATCAATTCTTAGCTGCTCAGCTTTCTTCACAGTCCAACTCTCACATCCATACATGACCACAGGAAAAACCACAGCCTTGACTAGACAGACCTTTGTCGACAAAGTAATGCCTCTGCTTTTGAATATGCTGTCTAGGTTGGTCATCACTTTCCTTCTAAGGAGTAAGCATCTTTTAATTTCTGATGAGGGGAGGACACAAAAAAATCTGAATATCTACCACTTAAGGCAAGTGTTTTTTTTTTTTTTTTCCTTTTTTGAATGGCGATCAACAGAACGCAAGCAGACCCAAGAAGCTGAAAAAGTCAAGAAGTAGATTCTTCCCCTTAGAGTCTCAAGGAACCAGGCCTGCTGACACCTTGACTTTAGCCCAGTTAAGACTTATTTTGGACTTTTGACCCACAAAACTGATAATAAATGTATGTTGTTTTTAAGTCACTAAACTTTTGGTAACTTGTTACAGGGGCAATAGGAAACTAACACAGAGGATTCCTGGGACTTGGGGCTTTTACTGCTAAAACCAGGATAAGTTGGTTACCCTATTTTCAGGTTTTCAATGCCAGTAACAACATCTGGTACATAATGAGCATAATGAGCAAAAAACCTTTGTTGAATGAGTTTATGGTGAAATATATAGATAATGTACCCTTACTATGTTACAAAGATCTATCATATATATTCTCTCTCATATTATCATCCTAACAACCCTGTGGGCTGTGAACGAATTAGTTTTCCCACTTTTAGGATATAAGAAATAAGATTCAAAGACACCACAAAACATGTCCAAGGACACAGATCTATTAAGTGATGGAGCCATAACTACAATATAGGCTTTCTGGCCCATAGTCAAAGGATTACAGCAATCAAGGATCCTATGAATCAGGCAGCCTAGGTTCAAATCCAAGCTCCAGAACTTAATAGTTGCTTTGCCTTAGCCAAGTTACTTCTCTATTTCCTCAACTATAAAATGTAAAATTAATTTATCAATAATACACATAGGGTGGTTGTGAAGATTAAAGGTGCTGAAGATTAAAAGCGCTAAAATGTACAAAGTATACACCACAGGTTTGACAAAGAGGCAGCTGACAATAAATAATAGCTATCATAATTATTCTTGATGTTATAGTACATTTATGCCTAAAATACTCTGTGCTACTTGATAATCACACAAAAGTATGAAAAAAGGAAAAAAATAGCAACCAGAATGAATAATAAAGATTGGATGGGTCTTCTGTGAAAGTAATCTAAGGTTAGAACGCCAGGCTGGAAAGACAAAAGGAGAGAGGAGACATAATCAAGATCTGTAAATATGTGACAATATAAATAAGGTGGTTATAAAATGCAGTAATATTGGTAGGAGGAGGAGGCTGGAAATTTAGAAACTAGAGTGTTGTAGTATAAACATATAGCACTCAAAAATCTACAAAATGATACAACTTAAAAAAGAAAAGAATCACAAAATCTTGCAACACTTTATGAATGACAAAGACAAAAATGACTGTTTAGCAAAACCTGCTGAACCCTGCAATGGCATCAAGCTAAGGGAGAATGGAGATGTTGAGAAATGACCTAACAGACCAGACTGTAGCAAGGACCAGATCGCCAGGTGAGTCAGTGACTTAATTTCATTATTCCAATTTCCCAAGGAAGAAAAGTCTCTTTACCAATCACACCATACACCACTCCTCTTCCTGATCTCATCATGACCCTTCCAAAAAATTCTCAAGCCTTAATATTCTACTTTAATGCCTTCCCAACCGCTTCAGTAAAGAGCAATTAAAATCTCTCTGAATTTGGCAGTGCAAACAAATCTCAAAACAAACTAACTCAGTTGTTTCTTAAACAAAAGCTTCTTAAATTTTGCACTACTTAAACCCTCAATATCCACTTTTCATTGTGAAAGTCAACAAACTTTACAGAACTTTATGACTATTGTTTTCAATAGGCCAACTGATTTCTTTTCCCCTAACAAGTCATGGCATCATCGACTCAATGGACATGAGTCTGAGCAAATTCCAGGAGACAGTGAAGGACAGAAGCCTGATGTGCTGGCAGTCTATGGGGTCGCAAAGAATTGAACATGACTGACCAAATGAACAACAAGTCATGAGCTCATTACTATTTCTAATGAATCAAGATGAGAAACCATATTGAGATTAGCTTAAGCAAAAGACAGCCAGAAATTAAACAAAATAATAGAAGCAAGTTATTATAAATTCACAAATGATTTTTAAAACTACACTAAAATGCTTGATTTCACTGCCACCAATCAATTTTTTTTCAATTCCATTTAAGGGTAGAAACTTGCAACTGGTAGATAAGTTAGTCCTGAAGACCACTGAATAGTTAGTATAAACAACACTATTTTATGATAATTATCAACTTGCTGAGACTAGATCTTAACTATTCCCACCACAAGAAGAAATGGCTATGTAATATGATAGAGGTGCTTAACTATTTCAACAATGGTAATCATATTACAATATGTAAATGTATCAAATCAATATGTTCTACAACTGAAATTTACACAATGTTATATGTCAGGTATATTTCAACTTAAAAAAGAAAAAAATCAGAGATCCTGGTGTGTTTTAAATGTGAATGAAAAGTGTAACCTCTTTGCCCTAAACCATTTCACAAAGTAAAGAAGAATAACAACATGGTCTAAAGATGGGCAAGATCAGGGAGAAAGAGAAAAAACACATAACCTACAACTAAACAGCCAAAAGAAAGAAGTGGTTATGAATACAAGGTTTCCCTCTCTCACGTAAAAATTTAAATTTAAAATGAGTGAGTGTACTCACTTCCTAAAAGCACTTTTTGTACCCAACGTGATGCTGATAAGTATTAAGATGAGATAACACTGGTCTTGCTAAAGGGTTGAGAGTAAATGTCAAAAAGGTCAAATTTCTTGTTCTCTAAAACGTCTATCAACCTACCACTCAAAATTCTTCAGCCAGGCAAGTGTCTTCTTTTCTTATTTATCTATTATTTTCTGGTACAACTTCAGTGTCTTTGGAATCCGTTAGACACCCCACATTAATGAAAAACAGCTGTTGGTGTTTTGCGGAAATAAGCTAAACAAGAAACTTAGTTTACCTAGATTTTAATGTAACAGCAAATCACTTTGACTGAAGAAGCATCTGTTGAATCAGCAAACATCACACAACTTTGAAGAAATCCCCTCGGAGTACAGAAGGGATTTTTCAAGTGCAATGGTAACGATCCTTTGACTGATAAGCTAGCTTTCTCTGCTCCTCCCCAAAAACCCAAATGTGCCAGGGATTAACAGAAACTCCATACAGAAACTTATAGACAAAGCACTCTTCCCGCCTTCAAAATGCAGGGCTTATCCTTCTATTACTAAGGGACATTATCCGAGGCACACGATCAGAAACACCCGTGCACACTACACCTAAGACACACTCAGCTACTGAACAGCTTATCATCTACTCCTTGAAAAAGGGCTTCATAACGCCCCCCAAAGTTTCCAAGAACAGCAACCCCAAAAGTATCCGAGGCAAAGACCAGGAGAGAAAAGGGCCAGGAGAACTACTGTTCGTACATTACTCACCTTCCCAAGTCACGTTGTTAAAATCGCCTATCGGGAACACGCCACATCCGACACGCTTTCTGCCCTTCGCACACCATGAAAACAAGTGGCTGGTACTAAGCCCGAACAACTTAGCCAGTCTCTATCTGAACACTACCCAAACACCCCTCCATCGCCAAGGGCCAGGGTAATTGGGTACAAAGGCACCTGGGCGCTTCCTCTGCCACTTAAGACTCTGTAAATTCCAAAATGCACCATGAAAACCTCCACACAGAGTGCTGCCAGGCCAGTCCGCCGGGAAGTCACGGAATAATGTGTTTGTTGCCTCATAGGCGCCTCGGAGACCCGCACCCCAAAAGCCAGGATAATTTGGGGGTGTGACTCGGGCCGCTCCCTGCCCCGTCTCCCCTCAAGGGAAAGTCCCGTGTGGTCGCGGCTACTCACCAGACCAGGGAACACAGAGAGAGACAGGAGACCAGGGCCAAGGCCCGCCGGTACTTCTTCATCTTCTCCTCCTTCTTCCCCCTGCCAGAAGGCGGCACATCCTCCCTGCAGCTGCCACTGCCGAGGCCAAGATGGAGGAGCCGGAGCAGGAGAGTGAGGATGAGACCGAGAGTCCGAAGGGCTGCGGCGCTGGAGGACAGGCTCCTGAGCGGCTCGCGCGCTGGCTGCCCTCTCCCAGGGGCCCACGGCGGCGCCGACCCGGGAGCTTCACGGGACGACTCCGGGAACCGCCGCTTCCGCCGCGGCCGCCGGCTCGTCCGCGCCCGCCTTCTCCAGCCGCCACCTCCGCTGCCGCCCCATATCACCCCCGCCCGCCCCGGCTCTCGCTCCGTGCTGCCGGCGACCAACGGCCGCTGCGCACTCGCCTCTCAACAGCCAATCGCCAGCGGAGCCGCGACACCTCACACACCGCTGAGCTGGAAGGAGACGCGTCACCCACGTCCCGCAGCGCTCTCACCCCCACCAGCCTCCGCGCGGGCCACGCCCCCTCCGACGTCTCTGGCGGCTGACGCCGAAGGAGGAGGCCACAAAGCGGGACAGCCGAGGTGGCCACCGCCCCGCCCACCTCAAGTCCCGCCCACTTCAGGAAGTCCTAGAGCACCCTCGTGACCCTCAGCCTCTTACCTACGCTGGTCCGCCCTCTTGCTCGGGGCGCGCGTAGTCCGCGCAAAGGCCCTTGGGAGTTATAGTTTTCTCTCCCTATAGAAACCTCCCTATAGAACCCTCGTTTCTCTGTCCCTGTCCCTGTCCCTCTTAGTATCACTGTTTTAAGAGGTCTGTGGTTTCGCTTCTTACCGAAAGACTGACAAGCTTTGGAAGTGTTACATGCAGTTTTCCTTTTTTGACCGCAGTTTGTGGAAAGGCCTAGAATGACGGTGGGGGGGAGGTGGGTGGGAAGCTATACTAATAGAATTTTAAAGGCGTTTTCCCTGTCAGTGGGCCGGGCCCATCGAACTAGATGCTGATTGGCTGGCGGGAAGGGGGTGTGCCAAGATTTCCTCTAACCTGATTGGTTGGAGTGGGACGACTTTCTCATCTTTTCCGCCTCAGGGAGAATTTCGCAGCCGGCCGGATTCCTCTGTTGGAATTGGCTCGATTCGTCTCTATTCTTTTGGATTCGTGCTTTGGGTTCGCTGTGGTGGGGTCAGAAAGGAAAACTGCGGCTCCTGCTGGGACTTTCAAGTTCTGGGGTTCACCGAAATCGGGGGAATTGGTCGCCTTCGCACGTCTTTCGTTACCGTCTGAGACCAAAAAATGACCGCTTCTCAATCTGTAAAATGAGCAATGTACCCACCCGAGATTTTTATGCCCCTGAGGCTTCTAAAAATCTCTCAGAAGCTAGTTTAGGGACCGTCTGCCTGAAAGTCCGCAATTCTTCTATCCCTGGTGATACATTTGTTTCAGACTCTTGACACTACCAGGGAAGTTAGTCGCTACCGAGTCGCTTATTTTCTTTTATAAAATAAGAAATATAAGTCAATGGTGTTCCCCCCCCCCTTTTTTTTTTGGCTATCAGAAACTCGGAACTACCTTCTCCAGAAAGCATCCAGACGATGGGAGAATGGAGACCAACTGTCCGATTGTCCAGTGGTCAAAGCAAAAGTATGAGGCACTTACTGCTTATGTGATTGAAGGAAAAAAGACTCCGTAAAATGTCCATCTAATCTTGAGCCATGTAATTCCTTGTAAACCTTCTAGGTTGAATTGTTTGTTAATTATATTCCCAGGAAACTGAATGTTTTGACTCATTCTAAAATTCTTGGTATAAGTCAACTGGATATTTAAAAAAATTCTACAAAGCATGATTTGGTTTTAGAGGAATTCATCCTAAACTAATTTTTCTTGCAAAATGTAGAATGATCTGTTCATGGCCCTTTTGGTGTATGACAATAAAGGCTCTTTATCTCTCTCGTTGCAGTAGGCAAGCACTTAACTAGCCCAAGAACAATATCAAATGATTAATATGTAAATTTAAAGGAAGGGGGAGCCTGGTGGGCTGCTGTCTCTGGGGTCGCACAGAGTTGGACACGAAGTGACTTAGCAGTAGCAGTAGGGACAAAAGAAGTATGGGGATTATTTTACATTCTTTACCATGTTGGGCACCCTCTTCCTTTCACTCCAGGAACTAGGTTATTCAGGACAAAGAACAGGTGCTCCTGAGCTGCTTCTCCATAGATCACAGCCAACAAAGTTCTGTTAGAATACATACTCATCTCAAGCCTGACAAGTTATCAGGTGCCTCTCTTGTATCCTGTCCTTCTCACTCCAAACCCACAAGTCCACATACAACTAGTAGATAGAATTTTTCTTCCTTTTTTTCCTCCCTCCCTTCTTTCCTTTCTTTCTTCGTTTTTCTTACAGTTGAGGTTTTAGAGTGACCGCTGTGGTAGGGTTGTCATTCCCTTATTATTAATGAATCATTGGCTACTATTGTTTCAAGCAATAAATATCCTTTTCTCTTTTTGCTAGTTTCATGTCCATAGCTTCATGTTAAGGTTTAATCTTCAGTCCCTTTAGCTTTTCATTTTTCTCTAGGATTTTTCATACTTTCAGTTCTCAGCTATACAATTGACTCCCAGATCAACTCTAGATCCCAGCCTCTCTTCAAGTAGTGGCTGGACATAACACTTATTCTACCATCACTACATAAAATAGAACTTGCTCCTGCATAAATTCAATTTCCCCATAAATTAAGTTCTTCACTTGAGTTTCTATTTGCATTAATTCCTATTTGTTTTGAGGCCTCAGATAGGATAAGAGAAGTTCCGTGGAGCTGACCTTTGAAAAACTAGATGTTCTTCTATATGGTTGTTAAATATGAGAAAAAATAATGGAATAAATTTTGTTCTAGCACAATAAATGTGATAAAATAAGTATCATATAAAATAAATTGAGTATAGATAACTGCCCTCATACTTAAATATATACCACATGCCAGAAAATGGCAAGAAAAATGTGTATTTAATCTTAGTGCAAGCTAACTAACCACCATCTACCACCTCTTAACTGTACTACAGTGATTGTCAACCAGCAGCAACTGTTTCCCTTGAGGGTAAATTGGCAAGTCTAAAAACGTTTTTGGTTATCACAACTGAGGAAGTGCTACGTCTAATGGGTAGAGACCAGGGATGCTACATCCTACAATGCAGAAGACAGCCTTACACAACAAAAAATGATTTGGCCTGAAAAGTCAAAAATGCCTAGCTTGGGAAACCCTCCTATAACAGAATCACCCAATTCTATAAAATCTATGAAGCATTGACTACACACATGTAACTTATGTGCCTTGCAGATCCTTGGATTATTTAGGGAGTCACCAAGGACAAGACACATGGTGAACAGGAGTTCTCCTGTTCTTAAAAGGTTAAAGACATAGAAACACTGGACAGGTTAAGTCCCTGCCAGGATAAAAATCAGATACTCTGTTTGCTCATGGTGAAAAAAAAAACAAGCAGATCTCAGATAAGAAGTCAACCCCTCTGGCCAGCTCCTTTGTACTTTGTCTCATATATAAATCACACTTTAAAAGCCCCAGAGAAGACATATTTGTTCAAGTTGGTGGTATTTGGTGAGCAAGCTTCGACATATTTTGAATATGTTGAAAATTTATCTGCCCTTTTCAATATTATAAAATACTGAGACACTGTGTATTACAGAGGAACAGCTGAGGCTCAATGAAATTAGATGCTTCCAGAGTAAAATTAGTTAGGACAAAAATCAGTGAAAGCCCAGAGAACTGAGAAAAGACTAATATAGAGACAAGGAAAGGGACTAAACCAGATGGGAAGAAGGGTGAATGTGGTGATCAGCACTTAAAAATATTATCTACATATAGATACAGTAGAGATAGAGATTTATTATTATTTGTCTTTACTCCATTTGCTGCTGTTTCTTTGAGTGTGTATAGATATGTGCATAGAATAGGACGTGCCTGTTTTATTTAGCCACTCCTTGTTTGAGGAGGGCTTCCCCGATGGCTCAGCAAATAAAGGATCTGCCTGCAATACAGGAAACATAGGTGGGGGGGGGGGGGGCGGGTTTGATCCCTGGATTGGGAAGATTCCCCTGGAGAAGGAAACGGCAACCAACTCCAGTATTCTTGCCTGGAGAATCCCATGGACAGAAGAGCCTGAGGGGCTACAGTCCAAAGGATCACAAAGAATCAGATAGGACTGACCAACTAAAATTGCTTGCTTGCCTGAGGAGAGCCTAAACTACTTTACCAAATCTACCTTAGAGCTCTGATGATGTAGCTACTTGAGGAACTAAAGGTAGAATTCAGAAAGAGATAAGAAAAACTTGGTTCTCTAGGACAGCCTGAGAACTCAGTTTCTTAACAGAAGAATCACAAACTGCAACGTCAGTCTGTTTAGTTCTGTTTATATTGCAAATAACAAAAGATTTCCCCTTAAAATCTTTGCACTTTATGACCACCAGTTTAGTCTTCTATCACTGGTTAACCATGCTAAAACATGGTTTCTCAACTGGGTACATTGGCTTTTCAATGTCTACTTTGAAAATACATGAGTTTAGCAGTAATGAAATCAGCCAGAGAAAGGATGACTCAGGAAGTGGGTGATGGAGAGGGAGAAATCTAAGAGGACTTCTGAGAAGGCATGTGGTCGTGACATGAATAGAAAAGTCAGGAGTTGCAGGTTTGTAACGAAGATTAGTTTGATTTTAGAAGTGTAGTATTGAGCTTTAGGTTCTGGTGGAAGCATCTGGCAAGTATTTACAAATATATATTTCCCAAAAGGGAGTGAAACAAAGCAATTGATGATGACGTGTTAAGAGTTCTAACTGTTATGTCCTTCAGGGTGCTAATAGTTTAGTTGTGTCTGACTCTTTGCAACCCCAAGGACTGTAGCTCACCAGTCTTCTCAGTTCTCAGTTCATAAGATTCTCCAGGCAAGAATACTGGAGTGGGTTACCATTCCCTTCTCACCAGGAGGTCTTCCCCACCCAGGGATCGAGCCTAGGTCTCCAGAATTGCAGGCAGATTCTTAACTATCTGAGCCACCAGGGAAGTCCATGGCCCCCAGTCCCTCCTGTATAATGCTCTCAGGTGAAGTTTCCTAAAACATTACCTCCTTCACATCCTTTTTTTCTGGATGAAGTAGGAAAGGATAGCTTTATTGTTTTGCCAGGCAAAGGGGGCCACAACGGGCTCATGTCCTCAAAACTGTGGGTCCTAACTTATGGAAAAGAGTGAAAAGTTTTATATCAATTGTCCAAAGAGGGCAGGATCAGCTCGTGGACATTCTTCTGATGTGTTAGCGGTGAGCTAAGTGGAAACAGTGTCAGACTTTATTTTTGGGGGCTCCAAAATCACTGTAGATGGTGATTGCAGCCATGAAATTAAAAGACGCTTACTCCTTGGAAGGAAAGTGATGACCAACCTAGACAGCATATTAAAAAGCAGAGACATTACTTTGCCAACAAAGGTCCGTCTAGTCAAGGCTATGGTTTTTCCAGCGGTCATGTATGGATGTGAGAGTTGGACTGTGAAGAAAGCTGAGCAGCGAAGAATTGATGCTTTTGAACTGTGGTGTTGGAGAAGACTCTTGAGAGTCCCTTGGACTGCAAGGAGATCCAACCAGTCCATTCTGAAGGAGATCAGCCCTGGGATTTCTTTGGAAGGAAAGCTGAAACTCCAGTACTTTGGCCGCCTCAGGCGAAGAATTGACTCATTGGAAAAGACTCTGATGCTGGGAGAGATTGGGGGCAGGAGGAGAAGGAGACGACAGAGGATGAGATGGCTGGATGGCATCACTGACTCGATGGACGTGAATTTGAGTGAACTCCGGGAGTTGATGATGGACAGGGAGGCCTGGCATGCTGCAGTTCATGGGGTCGCAAAGAGTCAGACACGACTGAGTGACTGATCTGAACTAAACTGAAGTAGGAGTCAGCATCATCGACCTTCAGGTCAAACTGGTCTGGGGTCTACATGCTTGTGGGCCGCCCACCATCATTAATTGTTAACTTCTTCCATCTAGAAGGTGTTTCAGTGTCTACAATACAAGTCAAAGATATTGTTGTGTGTATCCTTTTATGGGGAAATAGGACCTTGCCCAACACTGCTCTTAACAGTTTGTCCTACCTGATCTCCCTTCCGTAATTAACAACTACTTGTTTGACTCTGCCCATTGGAATTCAGGGAAGTTCATGGGGGTTGAATGAAGGCTATTTACTATAATCAAAGAAATGGGGGACACAGAAAGGCCTTGTACCCAGGGGCCCCACAGAGCCCTGCATGATATCATTACCACATGCTGGGGCTGTGCTAAGTGTTTTCACATATTAATTAATTTAATCCTTGTGACACCATGTGATAGGCACCAGCCTTGTCCCCATTGTACAGATAAAGAAACTGAGGCATGAGCACACTAAGTAACTTCCTCAAGGTCACCCAAGCATCAAAGTTCGGACGTGAACCTAGGATGTAATGAGTCCTAATGGTGCCCACGTCCTATGGGAGGAACACAGCACTGCTTTCTCAAGACCTGTGGGTGGCAGTACTGGCAGCCACGGGGGGGATGGTACTGTCCATGTGGCCACCTGCCACTGGCCAGGCACATCTGAGGCCCAGAGTGCCAGCCCTCGGGACAGCGAGGAACCTCCCATAGAGGACAAGATGCCGGGAAGAAGATGCATAGATTGAGGGGTGTGAAGGGTGCTGATGGGTGGATGTCTTGGGTGGGCAAGGGTCAGGGCAGGTCTCCCCAGGAGGAAACATCTGGGTGGAGATCTGTAGCTACCCAGGGATTCAGGGAAGGAGTATTCCAGGCCAAGGAAAGAGCTCATGCAAACACAAACATCTTTGCCCATCACATCCTTTCTTTGGAAAGGAAAAAAAAAAAAAGAAAAAGGAAAGAAAATCCCCAATAGCATTTAAATATTTGTTGAATAAATTACTGCTTTTAAAGTTTCTCAGGATCCAACTCAGCTGACAGTATAAGACATATCCTCCACTGTTTCCTTTCAGGACTCAACCGTCTCACAGACCATGCTGCTTGCCAAGTTCTGAAACCCCTGTGTTCTCACTTCTCCTAATGTCTATCTCCCCAAGCAGTGTATCAATTCCTTATGCAAAGAGGTCATGTGTTATATATGTAAAACATGATGTTTTGTTTTTTTTACAGGAGCCAAAAAAATGATTTTTTACTTAGTTACTATTTCATTTGTCTAATCATACCAAATTACAATCTGCCCAATATTTTCAATTTCTAGGAATAGCAAACCCCTAAGTTTTAGCAACTGACTAGAGATACTAGCCAACTATCTCTTCCACTACAAGTAGCCAAATTAGCTTTTTAGCATAATACTGTTTGACGTGTATGTGACTAAACTTTTCTGGGTTTAAATTATCCTTGAGTAATCTGGAGAAATAATGTGTTCAACAAATATTTATTGAGCTTTTTTTATATGAAAGGTGCTGCAGTAGATTATTTGTCTCCAGGAAATTCAGTGTTCTTGTAGTTTCTTAATCTTCTTCCAGACTGCACCCTTTTGGCAGGCTCATGATACACATGAGTCCCTTCTCAGAGTGTTTTCAGGCAGATTCTTCACTGTCTGAATCACCAGGGAAGCCTTCAGAGTATTTGTAAGGGAATAAAATAAAATAATAGATTACAAAGGAAACCAATTAAACTGAAATACAGTTGTGAAACTATTTCAAAGCAAATTTGTGATTAGTAATTGAGTCTACCTGCCAAGAAGGAGGCGCAGGAGGTGTGGGTTCTATCCTTGGATTAGGAAGATCCCTTGGAAAAGTAAATGTCAACCCATTCCAGTATTCTTACCTGAAAACTCCCATGGACAGAGGAATCTGGCTGGCTACCGTCCATGGGGTCACAAGAGTTGGACACGACTTAGTGACTAAACCACCATTGCTAGTGGTGATTTTCAATCATCAAAAGAGTGATGAGTTTAAAATGTATTTTAAGATACCTACAATATATGGCACCCCACTCCAGTACTCTTGCCTGGAAAATCCCATGGATGGAGGAGCCTGGTAGGCTGCAGTCCATGGGGTCACTAAGAGTCGGACATGACTGAGCGACTTCACTTTCACTTTTCACTTTCATGCATTGGAGAAGGAAATGGCAACCCACTCCAGTGTTCCTGCCTGGAGAATCCCAGGGACGGGGAGCCCGGTGGGCTGCGTCTATGGGGTCGCACAGAGTCGGACACGACTGAAGCGACTTAGCAGCAGCAGGAGCACAATATGTATCATGTGACATGGAGACTTCTATTAGTGACAAATTTCTGAGATTAGTTACCTCCATTTGTAATAAGAGAGAATTCTAAATTTCAGTAAAAGTTTAGTGAAAGTAAAGACATAATTATTTTTTGTCCAAGTTCAGGGACCAGTGAATTTATATTTGGATTCTAAGTCAAGAATCCCTGCAGTAGGGCGTTATTTTTTAAATTGTGAGTTACAACTCATTAGAGGGTCAAGTAATCAATTTTCAGGGACATAAGTAGAACTTTTTAAAAAGCAAAAGGTAATAATTTATAAAATATCAGTGTCTCAGTAAGGGGTAATATTATCTCAGTTACTCCTGTTTCAGTGATATAAATGTCATATATATATGCACATGTATGCATGTTGTATATTTGTGTGTGTTCTGTTATATGTGTATATGCATATTGAGTTGCAGTATAAAACATATGTCTTAATGTGGGCTGCAGTAAAAATCAAGTGAAAGCCATTGCAGTAGGGGAAATAAGATACATAAGACATGGAATAAATGCAACAAACAATACAAATCATATGTGTCACAAGATTTTAGAGGAAAAAGAAATTTTTTTCTTTCAAGGAAATCATCAGGGAAGACCTGAAAATGTAGTAGATTTAAGGTAAGCTTTGAAAGATGAGTAGTATTTGAATAGATAGAGATGTGAGGAGAACCTATTTCAGGTATAGAGAACAGTAAACTCTATAATTTAATTAAAAACTACCTTAACAATTTTTACCACATACCTTATAATTTTGGTTTGCCTGACATTTATTTGGTACTCTGTGTTTGACATAATCAGTGATAGTGAGTTCTAAACAAAAAATAAAGAAACAGGTATTTGTTGAATATGTACATAAAATAATTCACATTAGATCATATGATGACTTTAAAGACTAAGTATTAGAGATGCTATCCCCTTTGATAGCCTTCAAGAACAAGAAACAAGACATGCAAGAACATTAAAATACCAAAAAGTGATGCCAAGTACAAAGTGATCACAGTGAGTTCAAGATCATTAAGTTGAGTAAAAATAATACAGTTGAACACACACAATTACCTTTACTCACAAAACTCCATAAAACAACAGGAAAGTTTTATTTGTTCTTTGTACATAAAGTCACAAGGATGGAGAGGTCAGGTGAGAGAATCAAAAGAGCAAAACTTTGAAGCTGAAAATTATATTGATAAGGAAACAACTTCCTAATGTGACCTTCCAAGGACAATTCTGGTTTACCCTTATTGATGGTACTGGCATAATTAATAATAGTGGGAAATTTTACTTTCAAATATGTTCTTGTTGGAACAATAAATAATAATCTTCAACATAGCAGACATGAAAAAAATGAACCCTAATTAGCAACAGGAAATGGCAAGAACTGACTCGATTGTGACACAGAATCCCCAGAAAGCCCATTCAGGAAACAATACACCAAGTACCATGGGAAGTAAGGTTGATGGTATGTGTGTTTGGTAGTGTGGTAGAAGAAAGGGGTTGCAAATTAAAAAATAGAGACCCTCCACTGCTCTACATGGCTAAATGAGTGCCCTTCCCCTACCACCAGCAAAAAAGAAAGAAAAAAAAAACTATAGATTTATTATCAGGGGAATATAAAGGTAAAGCTTGGATTTGGGAACATCCAGCATAGTTTAAGCAAGCTCCAGAAGTTGGTGATGGACAGAGAAGCCTGGCACGCTGCAGTACATGGGGTCACAGAGTCGGACACAACTGAGCAACTGAACTGAACTGAGCATAGTTTAAAGCAAAAGTATCATGCAAAAAAAAAAAAAAGAAGAAGAAGAGTATTTTTTGTGACAATCAGTTGGAAAAACTTGAATAAGCACTGGTCATTAATTAATAAATTATTTTTTCTTAGATATGATAATACCATTATGTAGGAAATGTCCTCACATTAAGGAGACTTATGCTGAAATATTGAAGACTGAAATGTGGTGACGGCACCCTACTTTCAAAGATTCAAAGAGAGAGAACAAATAGGAGCAGCTGTTAACTTGAAGTGAGAAGAAATGAGACTATGAAGTGAGAAGAAATCTTAAATGAAAGAAAGAAATTGTAACATTGCCAGATATTGCCACCATAAAACAGGAGCAGGATACTAAAAAGAAGGAACCTGTCAACATCTTCCAAGAACTCTTAGGAAGTAAAGCTATGAAATAAAAAAAAAAAAAACCTCTACAGAAAAAAATTGGAAGATAAAGTTGCGGAAATCATCTAGAAAGTAGACAAAAAGATAAAGGACTCATCCAGGAAGTCCAGACATGTATCTGAAATAGAAGAAGAGAGAAGACATAGATGAGATAATAAACACTTTTCAAGACGTTTTCCTAGAGTTCAGAGTTTCTGTATTGAAAGTTCCCTAGTCAAAGGGACCAGCGTACTGGATAAAAATGGCCACCGCTAAGGTGCCCCACTGTGAAATTTGAGAACAATGGAGGCAAAGAGAAGATCACAGAAGTCTTAGAGACAGGAGAGAAAAATAGACCATGCACAAAGAATCAGGAATTAATACTAGTTTCAGACTTGTCTACATTTACATGGAAAGCTGAAAGGCAATGGAGCAGCATGTTCAAAATACTGAAGGAAGGTTATTTCCAACCAAGGATTCTTTGTTCATTCAAGCCATCAATCAATCCCCAAGTGCCAGGGGGAATAAAGACATTTTGAGACAGGCAAGATCTCAACAAATTTACCTGTTGGGAATTTCTCATGAAAAGAGATTTTGCTCTACCAAAACAAGGGAGGAAACCAAAAAGAAGAAGACATTTGATACAGGAAACAGGAAATCCAGTACAGAGGAAAGAGGTGAAAGGGATCCCCAGGGTGATAGTGAAGAAAGAACCCAGCATGACAGCTGAGAACCAGACATAGGAAAGAGGCAGCCATGCAGACTGGTGCAGGTCAGCGGCCCTGAGAGAGATGTTGTCAAGAAGATGACATCTGTAGAACATCTACTGGATCTGAGTGATTTGGTGGAAACTTAGATGTTTATGAAATAAAGAGTTGAATTAGTGAGAAGCACTTAGAAAACTAAAACATAACAATTTAGAAAACAGCCATGCAGAAAGTTTCATCTGTGATTAACATTTATATGATCTTAATAACAAACAGTAAAATTAAATCCAAACAAAATTATAACTGCATGAGAAGGATGGGAGGATTGGAAAGATTATAGGTTTCTGGTAGGAGTCCTTGGTCAGGAAAAAGAAAAAAGAGCAAAATCCTCAGCTTGCATAACTGAATGTCAATCAATAATGCCTAAAACTTGGAAAAATAGAAACAAAAAATAACAATACAGTTTTGGGGATATGGAGGCAAATATGAAAATAGCTGACAATAAGTAGTAGAAGCAGTTGATTTTTGATCAGGAAGAAATAGGAGGTGAGCAGTAGGGAATTGATTTTTTCATAACTTTGTTACAACTGTTTGATTCTTATGTGCATGTAAACTTTGGATTTTTAAAAAATTAATATTTCTTTTCTTTTTTTTTGGCTATGTTGCATGGTTTGTGGGATCTCAGTTCCCCGACCAAGGATTGAACCTGGGCCACAGCAACGAAAGCCTGGAATGCTGGCCACTAGGATCCAGCCTAGTTCCCATGAGGGTACTCCCCCAAATTAAGATATTTCATTATAATGTTTGTGATTTGTGGCAAAATAAATTCATGTTTTTCATGTATTCATATTCTTTTCCTTTTCCATTTGTCTGTACTGGATCTGTGGAACAAAGTAAACTACCTGCTATGATGTGTTGATTTCACAATTGTTCATTCAGTGCCTAGACTTAAAAATCTGAGTCAAATATAAGAAGATAATAAAAAGTGGAGGTGTGGAGCAAATGAACACTTTCCTATTGATTATTTTTCTCTTTTAGAATAGGAAAGCCAGTTATTAGAACTGTTCTGGCTACTCCTGCTTTAGAACCACCTATTTAGTGTTTAAAATGTAACTTTTTCCAAGGCCTAAAAATTTCTGCTTCCCTCTGTTATCTGTATCTATTTTTAAACCATCTTTCTACTATTCCATGATGTGAAGCAACTACTTGGATAATTGAGGCATACTTACTTTGCCTCCTTGTTCAGTCATTATCCTGTTTTGAGGCCTAAACTGTGAAGATTGTTATATAGATCAAGTAATTTCACCTCTTCATTTTGCACAGGGAGATAATGGGATATTAAGGCATGTCAGTCAGTAAATCTTTAAAGGATCTGCATGAAACGATATTCAAGGTAAACTAGCATTGAAGAGCCTTTGCAGTTTCCTTCCACAAAACAACTTTCAATACGTGACCCTGAAATGACTCAAACCATTTAATTGAACTCAATGGGAAAGTCTGATAAGAAAGCATTATACATTCATCATTCCATATCGCCAAATAATTAATGAAGAGTAACAAGGATGCTTCTAGGGAAAGTTGTTGAGATTATTGCATTTATATAGAAACTTTTTGTAGATCGGCTGAAAAGCCACTTTATAAAGTGTGGCAGAATCCTGCTGTGCAATCCCTCCACTCTGTGAATGTTGTAGTGTGGATTATTATATTCTGACACACACTACAGTTAGTGGGTCCTTCACTGGAGGGATGGGAAGTATCTTATTCCACCTCTGTCACCGCCACAGCACGTAGCATGAGTCTTGGTACAAAGGAGCCACTGAATCAAGTCGACCTATGAGGAAGATACTGGGGATGCTGACAATGACTGATAAAGTGGGACACTTAAATTTATTGGGCATCTTTTATATTCAGAGTTAGAGCTTTTGTGTCCATTCTTTCATTTAAAATTACAACTACATTAAAAAAAAAAAAACAAAAAACCTCAAAGCTACAGTGAAGCAATACGACCCTCCTTATATTACTTATATAAGATAGAACATTAGTCTCACGTTTTTAGAATGTTTAGATACATTCGTTCTTTATAGGACTTTATTAGGATTGTCAGTAGTTAAAGTTCCATCTTCCAAGATACGATTGAAAACAAAAACATACTCTAAGAAGTTTGGAAAGAGAGAAAAAAGAAAGGTTATTCCTGAAGAATAAGGATGAAGATGAAAGGGATTTTTGATCATTATGAGGAGAATTTAAATTTTGAATCCTTTAAAATGACTTTGATTAAATTTAAACATTGTATGTTTTTGATTTTACCTTTTTTCAAAAACTACTTATAGGCTAAAAAAATTAACGTGATGCATTTATTTGCACAGTTGTGAGTAACTATGTACTTTTTAGTCAGAGACTCACATTTGTTGGAAATATCTTGACAGACGTATTTTGAATTAATTTATTTTTACTGTATTTATCTGCAATCCTGCTGATGTAGATTCAGTCAACTTGTGAAAGGTACACAAAGCATGTAATGAGCTGTGCTTCTGTTTTTTTTATTTGCACAAGCTGTTCTTTGGGTTTTCATTCCTCTTTGGTCAACTGCAATTTCTCCTAGATCTCAATTTTCTAAATTTTCCTTGTAATGGAATCCTCTGTAATAAGTATGGTTTCTTAAGCCCACCCTACAAATACAAAATCAGAATCTCCAGAAGACAGTCCCTGAAATCCATACATAAGAGGTGGTGTTTGCTGTCAAATAAGTTTGGAAACACTATTCTAAGACATTGTTCCCTCGTCTCCTTGAGCCATTATCTGTACAGGAGTATATAAAGCATCTCCATTGTTTTGGACTAAAAGTGTGGCTGTGGGGAAATTTGATAAACTTGATTCTAATTTCAGTCAGTTTTTAAGTTGTACCACCACTCTGATTAATGGACAACTCCCATTCTCATTGTAGAGTGAACAAGTGAAGTATATATGTATGAGATTTTCCTTTGCCCTCCTCCTCCCCATGCTCATTGAGACAAGTAAACATCCTAAGGCTGGAGTCTCATTTTTTAATTTTGCCTCTACATCTCACAGACCTAAGCAGAATGGTTTGGAGATTATTCTGCTAATCTTCTGCTGACCAGGCCCCAACTGCTATCAACCTAGATCTCCCACTTGGCAACGATGAGTGGAAGATATTTTTTAAAAAAGCTCCTTCCACTCATCCTCTCTCCCACGTACTCACTTTCCTTCTTTCCCTGCTCCCTCTGTTGGCTCTGTTTTGTCCTTCCATACCCAAATAATGGCTTTATATCTGTATTTACAAATATAACATAAGGGACTTCCCGTGGTCCCTCAGTGGTGAAGACTCTGAGCTTCCAATGAAGAGGGCACAGGGTTTGACCCCTGATTAGGGAACAAAGATCTTATGTACTATGCAGCATAGCCAAAAGAAAACAAAAAAATCTGACATAAATATAACACAGAACATAAATTTCAATAAGACAGGGTATCTCTCAACAGAACTTCTTGGTCTTGGTCAACATATTAATAAGCAGCAGTTCCCGGACTATAAACCAAACCATTTCAGTGATGAAAGTGAGGCCTTTCTTCAGCGGGAAAGCAACTTGCAGCAGATACTTGATATCACTGCACTAAGGGATCTCTCAGCTATCAAAAAAAGATCTGGGCCTGAAAATCTGGCTCATCTGGCTTTTTCAGCAGCAATTGGGTACAACTGACTTAACTGCAAGAAAAAGCATGACAACAGCTGTGGTAGATTTTATCTTCCCAAAATTTCCCTTGTCAGGAGGAGGACAGCAGGAAAAGGGGACGACAGAGGATGAGATGGTTGGATGGTGTCACCAACTCCATGGACATGAGTTTGAGCAAGCTCCGGGAGTTGGTGATGGACAGGGAGGCCTGGGGTGCTGCTGTCCATAGGGTCGTGAAGATTGGACACGACTGAGCGATTGAACTGAACTGAACTGAAAATTGTCACATAAACTTGTCTAGTTCCCCGTGTTTTTCTGGAACCTTGTCACTCCTCCATTAAGAGGCAGAGACTCTCTCTCCTCCCATTGAAACTAGAGGAGGAGGTGGGCTTTGTGACTGCCTGGACCAATACACTGTGGTGAAAGTGAGGCTGTGCGATTTCCAAGGTTGTGTCTTCTAGGATCTGAAAAGAAGACACAGGGAATTCCCTGGCGGTCCAGTTTTGAGATTCCATGCTCCCTAGGT
Organism: Bos taurus; assembly: GCF_002263795.3. Taxonomy (NCBI): domain Eukaryota; kingdom Metazoa; phylum Chordata; class Mammalia; order Artiodactyla; family Bovidae; genus Bos; species Bos taurus. Next base: position 40,003,499 of record NC_037343.1, on the reverse strand, counting down.
GGGGGGCCTGGGTTTGATCCCCAGTCAAAGAACTAGATCCTACATGCCACAGTTAATACCTCTTGCAAATAAATAAATAAATAAGGAGGTATGGATTCTGCCTAGTTCTCTTACTTGGAAACACCCGAAGAAAATGACTTCCTACTATAAGGAAGCCCAGGAGTCACAGAGAGGTCGCATGGAGATGTTCTGGCTGATAGCCTCAGCTATCGGAATGTTGACTTCCAGTCAACAGTCAGCATCCCCTGCCAGATTGTCTGAGTGAAGGAGCCTTCGGATAATTCCAGACTTCAGCTGTTGTCACCCCAAACCTTTCATCTTCCAGCAGAGGGTCCAGACATCATGGTGCAAAGATGAATCCTCCCTGCATACACTTATGTCCGATTCATGGAACCCATGAGCACAATAAAGCCCTGTTTACTCCTCTAGGTATGGAGATGATTTTATTACTCAGAAGATAACTGGAACAATGGCTAATACGCTGAAAGGAAGAGAACACAAAAGCTACCTAACATATCAAACAAAACATTAATCATGGAAATCCCCACACACGCATTTCTGTGAGAAAAATAATTGAGTGGCCTGTTGTAAACATGAGCTAGGAGAGATAATCCTGTGTTGTCACTAGAAGATTTGTGATCAAAAAGTCAACAAAGGTTGATGCATGATTTTTCAACGTTTCATCACATCTTATTTTTTTTAGGTTCGTGATAGTTAATTTGGAAAATACAGATACTACCAAGAAAACAATCATTCCACTGCTCAAAGTCAACCAGCTAGTATTTTTTCTGTATTCCTTGTCCTTCCTTTTTCTAAGCATCTTTTTTAAAAATCTCATTGAGACCACATTATTGATAACAATATTTTAATCCCACATACAGTCTTTTAATCCACTAGTTTAGTTCCCACCGTCAAAATGGTCCTGCACTTCTCTTTTCTGCCCAGCTAAAACTCTTCCTTGTCTAGGAAGCCTACTGGGACCACCTAATTCACAAAGATGTCTACCTCAAAATCATAGCACTAATTCACTATGCCACTTATTTGTTACACAATCACATATTACTTCATGACACTTTATGTATTAATCTTTTAATATTTGTATCATATATTCTTTTCCATCATTCCTTGTCTTCCTAACAAGACTGAAAGAGACTTTAGGACAGAGGTGAGTATTTTAATCTTTCTATTCCCTACAGTACTGAATACATATATAGCAGGTTCTTACCTGAAAATACCACATACAGAGGAGCCTGGTGGGCTACAGTCCAAAGGGAAGCAAAGAGACAAACACACTGAGTGACTGACAGTAAGCATAAGCACTCCCTGTAGCAGCAAATACATGTATGTATGTACTGCTGTGCTCAGTCTTGTCCACTCTGCAGCCCCATGGACTGTAGCCCGCCAGGCTCCTCTGTCCATGGGTTTCCAGGCAAGAATACTGGAGCGCATTGCCATTTCCTTCTCCAGGGGATCTTCCTGACCCAGGGATCAAACCTACGTGTCTTGCATCTCCTGCATTGGCAGGTGGATTCTTTACCACAGTACCACCTGGAAAGCTTGGATATTATACACAGTAGGTATTAAATATTTGTTGAAAGAAAGGAAAAGTGGGAAGGAAGAAGGAAAGATTTATTCCTAATATTTTACATATTTGTTTCATTGTTCTTTCATCTCAAAACTACATGAATAACAAACGTTTGGACTTAGTGGGAGAAGGCAAAGGCGGGATGATTTTAGAGGATAGCATTGAAACATATATATTACCATATGTAAAACAGATAACCAGTGGAAGTTTGATGCATGACACAGGGTACTCAAACCGGTGCTCTGGGACAACCTGGAGGGATAGGGTGGGGAGGCAGGTGGGAGGGCAGTTTAGGATGGAGGGGGCACATGTATACCTATGAAGTGTGTTAGTCACTCAGTCATGTCCAATTCTTTGCGACCCTATGGTCTGTCCATGGAATTCTCCAGGCAAAAATACTGGAGTGGGTTGCCATTCCCTTCTCCAGAGGATCTTCCTAACTCAGGGATCAAAGCCAAGTCCCCTGTACTGCAGGCAGATTCGTAACCATCTGAGCTACCAGAGAAGCCCATATTGATGTATAGCAAAATCATAACGATATTATAAAGTAATTATCCTCCAATTAAAATAAATAAATAAACCACATGAGTTATCAATTATCAAGTTTGACATGTGTATGGCTATGAATATATATATATATATATATGTATGTATATGTATATAAATGCTTTTTAGGATTTTATCTGAAGGTCTACAAGGTTTCCATTATCTTTCTCAAATAGGTCTTTACTCTAGAAGCAAATGGGGTCGTGAAGAGTGAGACACAACTGAGCAACTTCACTTTCACTTTTCACTTTCACGCATTGGAGAAGGAAATGGCAACCCACTCCAGTGTTCTTGCCTGGAGAATCCCAGGGATGGGGGAGCCTGGTGGGGTGCCATCTATGGGGTCGCACAGGGTCGGACACGACTGAAGCGACTTAGCAGCAGCAGCTAGAAGCAAAATAGGGTATTGAAAAATGCTTTTTAACAATTTATTTTTCACAATTTATTGAGAGTATGTGATCCCAAATTGTAAGGATATGGGTACATAAACACTAGAGAACAAAAGCGCCAGGTGGTTTTGTCTGATGTGTCAAAGCCTTCAGCGTATGTGCAGACTAGACTGCAGGACAAGAGGGAGACTGCCTGAAGCTGTTCTAACACCAAGTTCAAACTTTCAGGAAAAGGCTAGAGAAGGGAAGGGAGAAGAATATAAACTATTCAGGTTTTAGTTTTGGCCAAGAGGATGCAGAAAGAGCCAAAAGCAATATCAGCGGCAGCATTTAGGAAGTTAAGCACAATTTAGTGGACATTTGGCCAACTGGGATATAGTGTGTGTGTGTGTGTGTGTGTGTGTGTGTGTGTGTGGTATGTATAGTGGTGTCTCCAAATGGAAAAGATGTTTCTAAAATGTTGAACTGGAGTTTGAGAAGCCTTGCTGAGTTTCTACTATCAGTATGACTGAGAGTTGCAGGATGAAGGCCAAAGTGAAGAGAGAGAGAGAGACAATTAGCACAGCTATACAAGAGGACTAGTGAAAAAGGGTTCTGGAAGGTACACAGTCGGGACCAGAAGGTGATATTTTACTTTCATCACTTCTCTCTAGTTAGTCTCTCTGTTTTCATCGTCTACTTTCCTCACCCTCTCTTCACTGAGACACACACATGCCGCTTTTTTAAAGCATGCTGAATTTTATCAAGAGCATCATCTTCAGGTTCACTGTCAGTACGTTTTCATCATGGAGGTGAAATTTTGCCTGACACAAGTAAGTGCCACAGGTGTTCAGAGAAGAAGAGATGGAGCAAGGTGAGACACTCAAGGAAGGCGGAGGAAGATATGGACTGAGGATGGAGCCTTCACGGATAGACGCACTTTCCCCGGCAGAAGGACCACGTGAGGTCCCATCTGTGTGCCTGTCATGTTTTAGGAAGGGGATGGTGTTTTCCAGGCAGTGGGAAGAGCATATAGGCTAAGGTCTGGGGCCTGCCTCATAGACTAAAGGAAGAGAAATAAGTTCAGTCTACCTTGAGAGAAGGCTACAGGCGTGTCAGGGGACTACAGGAGATAAGGCTGTAAAGGTAGTTTGGGGCATATTATAGAAGGCCTTGAATGCCTCTTCAATCTTCCAATAGTCCTGTTCTCTTTTTTTCCCATTGGACAGCAGCCCTGGGTGGAACTGTTTCCATTTCCTTCCAGTGAGGAGCCAATACAGATCCTTGGCCTTAATCTTAAATAAAAAAAAAAAAAAAAAATCACCTAACAAATCTCTTACTTCTCAAAGACCAGCAGATGGTTATCTGGCTGGAGAAGAGCTAATATGCTTGATGGATGAACAGTTCACTCCCAGAGAAGACATTAATTATGAGAGAACAAGGAAATCCAAAGAACCTTCCTCTGAGAGCATCAGAACACTCAAATATTATTTCATTAATCTTAATATTCTTACAGTATTAAAAACCTGTTCAGATAGAAACTTTCAAGGGAAAGAAGGGAGAAGGGAGAATACGGTCAAGGACAGGGAGAAAGAAAAACAAAAGAAGAGGGAGGAAGCTGGGAGAGAGGAGAAAGGAGTGATTAAGAAGGGGGCAAGAGACTTCCCTGGTGATGCAGTGATTAAGACTCTGTGTTCCCAATGCGGGGGACAAGGTGGGGGGGGGGGCTCAGGTTTGATCCTTGGTCAGGGAACTAGATCCCTCAGGCTGCAACTAAAGATCTTGCATGCTACAATGAAGATCAAGGATTCTGCATACTGCCCCTAAGACCTGGCGCAGCCAGATGAATAAATAAATATTAAAAATATAAGGGGGTGAGTACTGTAACTTTGTGTCCATTAAGATCCCCTTTGTGAAACTATTTCTCTGTCCTCCTGTGTGTTTCCAGAAAAACAAGCTTGGAAGTGTTGACCTACTGTCAAAGGAAGCTCCTATACTTTGTCCTCTTTCATTGCTTTTACTGGCAGCAATGAGTGTGCAGTTTAGAGTATGACTTTTCTATTTAAAAAAAAAATAAGGGATTTATTTAAAAATGTAAAAATTAAGAGCTGAATACTGATAGGAGCAATGGGCTGACAAAAATAATGCCTCTTAGGAAATAGGGCCTTGTCTCATACCTTCCTGTTGCAGTTGCTTAAGAAACTAAAAATGCTTGATCAGGAAGCAGTTCGAGGGGATCTGCCTTGTGTACCAGAAATAACTGGGCAGAGCTGGGCTACAGAGAAATAGTTGTTACTTAGCACACTCACTTTATTCTTAGGATGTGGGTTTGAACATCTAGATACCACCAGGGAATTAAAAAAAAACACCATGCAATCATGCTGCTGAGGGCCACAGGCTTGCAAAATAAACCACAAGGTCAGGCATTGCATCTCTTGCAAACTGTCATTTATCAAAAGAGATCACGGGAGCCAAAGTGATGCATCCTAAAGACAGTGATGTCCCTAGGAAGGGAATATAAATATACAAAAGTGAAATTAGCTATAGTATTAGAGTGATGTGCTTAGGAATAATTGACCTTGTTCCTTAATAGTCTACTTGATAACTTAATTTTAATTGGAGGTAAAACCCAGCATGTATCCATCCTGTATTTCCCTAAGAGAACCTTTTTATTTGCCAAAGGACATTTCATGTGAAGTTGGCACATTGTGTATTGATTGGGACAGGCTGTGCAGGAGTGTTTTTATCTTAAGGTCCCACATGGCTCCATGACCCTCTGATATCACCCATGTGATATCGCTTCGTTCAAGACCCAGCTGTCTTTGAACACATGTTGCACTAGGTTTTCAATGAGTAAATAAAATTCCCTGAGTGGGGGGGACAGGCCAGACCCATACAACTCTGTAATTCAAACCTGCTGTTTCATCTTTCATGCCTTTCTGCCACACACAGAACTTGTTGACACTACAAAAAGCAAACACACAAAGACATGGGAAAGAACAGATGGTTTCAGATCATGCCTCATGACTGCTCAAATTATGCTTGCTCTATTCTTGGCTATTTCTGTGCAAATGACTACATGTCGATGTCTACATGTCAATACACCTCACAGACTCCAATAAAATGGAGACAAGGGTCAGAGTTGTAGTATCAGGAAACACCAGATTCTATTCCAGAACCCCAACTCTTCACTCCACACTGAGGAGGCCTTACTTAGGCCCTGAATTTCCCCAAGTCTCTGTACAATGAGAATGCTGAGACTCCTCTGAAGTTGAAGCAAGAATCAAATGAGGTAACACAGGCAAACAACGAAGAGCCAGAAGAGAGCAGTCGGTCACAAACATCAGCCGAGTCTGAATCAGTGGTGGCAGAGAATACCAGATACTTGAAAAATACCCATTGGGACTATTTTTAGTCTTAAAAGCCATTCTGCTAGTCAAGGACCATGTTTTCTGTGTTGTATTTACTAACTGCTCAGTAGTGTCCCTATGGACCATAGCCTGCCAGGCTCCTCTGTCCATGGAATTCTCCAGGCAAGAATACTGGAGTGGGTTGCCCTTTCCTCCTCCTCCAGGGGATCTTCCCAACCCAGGGATAGAACCCAGGTCTCTTGCATCTCCTGCATTGGCAGATAGATTCTTTACCACTGTGCCACCCGGGAAGCCTATACTTACTAATCTGGAGGTTAATAGAAAACTTCCTTTTATTTTCTCAACAATGAAGCAATGAATTGGGTTTTTCTCAGTGAATCTTTTCAGTATTCAAGTCTAAGATCTGCACACTATTAAGTAGACCTAAGCATTATTCAAGCCCACGTTGCCTTCTTTTCATGTATGTATATTTCCAAGAACCCTGCCTACAATGATAATCCTTGTGTTCTGCTTTACTTCTGAATATCCAATCATTGCTTCTGCAAATTCCTTTCATTAATGCGGAGAAAAAATATTCTTTAGCTTTGCAAAATATGCCAATTCCTTAAGAATATTTAAAGTTAAAAAACACAAATTGGACATATGATGACCATGCTCTAGAGAGCCTAAATGTCTACATTCTCAGGACTGGGAAGGGAACATCCTCACACTAAATGAACTGTGAAAGATGAAATGGGAGCTCAAAGGCTTGTGTCAGCAGACAGGGTGGAGCTGAAGTTGCCTATTTCTTAGCTCACTCATTATGACTCTGCAGGTGGGGCTCTCTCTGAGATCACTGTGAATAAGCCAGGTGAAGACAGGGCTGAAGCAATCAGAGTCTTGCTGACCCAGGAGAAATTTGTTATGAATCTTTTCCTACTATTTTCTTTGGAGAAGAGGGAAGCTGACTCTTGAGATATATCCAGAAATATGTACTCCTAGCCACATGTTTCTATTTGCTCACAAAGAATACAACTGGAGGGCAAAATAATTATGACCAAAACTGAACCCAACATTTAGCACAATAGCCAGAAGGAAGATGAGGAAGATGAGTAGATCAACCTAGAGAGGTGGGATTGGGGAGGGAGATGGGAGGAAGGTTCAAAAAGGAGGGGATGTATGTTTACCTATGGCTGATTCATGTTGAGATTTGACAGAAAACAACAAAATTCTGTAAAGCAATTATCCTTCAATAAAAAAATTAATTAATTTAAAAAAAAGAACCACATCTATTGTCAGTTCTGACTCAAGAGGACTCTTGAGTTGATTTTCTAATGCCTTTGTGCCTCCCCTTCCCCATCAGTGAAAGAGCTGACCACACTCAGGCAGTGGATTTGTTTTATTTGTTTCTGACTGTCACCCTTTCTTTCTTCTGGGAACAGCATCTCCTTATTTTAGAAGAACTGAAATTCCTCATCTTGCACCTAGCCCCACGTGGTTTGGATGGGAGCTGACCTCACTCCCCTGATCAGTCATTAGCTGCATCACCGGGCATGTGACCTGGGTTATAAGACACTCTGAGGCTTTCCCTGAGATTTTCATACTGGAGTTTGGGAGAAATGCCTTTCTTTCTAGTAGGGAAGGAATGGAGACTGTAGCCCGGAGTAGGAGCACATGAAGTTAGCAGCACAGAGAAACAGAGAGAAGAGAGAACCCTGCTGATACCCAAGTCCCAGTTCCAGTTCTCCCAAGGCTGGCTACAACCCTGGCCTTCCTGGGTCTGGTTGTGTGAGACATGGCAATCCTCTTACCTAAGCTAGTTCCAGTTGTGTTCCTGGTCCTTACAATCAAAAGAATTCTAATTGACGTGCCCTATCTATCCAGAGATTACCTGAAGAATACAATTTCTCAGATGAATGGAGCAACATAAATATTTTACGTGGCACAGTAATGATAAACTGTTTTTCATCATTATAATCAGTGTCTAGAAAATAATTAGAAATGACAAGCAGTGCTGTTGTTGACTCTACTTGACAGGGTGCATAACTCATCTGAGAAATAACTGAATATTTGTTAACAACTGACTTCCTCTGTGAAATCTGAGTTTTAAAGCTATTTCAAACAAAATTATTTCCTAATCATCAAACCCAGCAAGCATTTTCTTCCTTTTCTTATGTCTTAATTCATCTAGCTGTGTTTGTAATCAGAGTCCTTTCTATCCTTGGGAAATTTTATCCCATCAATTGCAAGTTTCCATTTAGGAGATTCGGCTCTTTGTATCTTCAGCCTCCATCTCCACTGCTTCTTTCCCATCTGCTCACATAGATCCTTGTATCCTCCTTATCTTGACAAAAAGTTCCCCCAAACCACAGTCTCCTCGTGAGATACAGATAAAATTATTTTTCCTCTGAATCAAGTAAACCTAGAGAGGCACGATAGCCTGGCAGTCAAGAGTTGAACAGTTCTGAGTTTGAATCTGAGCTTCATCAGCTCCAGATTATCAGTAACACAATGTAGTAAATTCATGTGTGCTAAGTCACTCACTTGTATCTGACTCTTTGGACTGTAGCCCACCAGGCTCCTCTGTCCATAGGATTTTTCAGACAAGAATACTGGAGTGGGTTGCCATTTCCTTCTCCAGAGCTTTTTCCCAACCCAGGGATTGAACCTGCATCTCCTATGTCTCCTACACTCCAGGCAGATATTCTACCCACTGAGTCATCAAGGAAGCCCACTTACATAAATTACTGCTTACTCTGTATCGCAATATTCATCTAAAATGAGCATAATGATAGTACCTACCTAATAGGGTCTCTGTAAGGAGATAATATGTGCCAAGCGTTTAGTGGAATACTAGACACACAGCTAAGCTCCCAAATAAACACTGGTTATCATCATTATTATAATCTTGTCTCCACTTCTTCATGGGCTGATTTCTTTCCTTAACGTGTTGCATTCTCTATTTTCTCCTCTCATTTTACTCAGTTCAGCAATTCTAATCATTAAATCATTAAATCCAATTCTTCTCAGTTGTCCAAGACCACTCTTCACCATCTCCTTTTTTAACCTCATTTCTCCTTTGGCTTCTCTGCTTCTCTTCTAGCTCCCTAAATCATGTCTCTTAACCAGTTCCATTTTCTCCTTTAATTGAGGTTCTACTGCTATTGATTAACTGGTTTGTTTCTCAGTGGACAGCAGGGACATGTTGAAATTAGATTCAGAACCCAAATGCTGATGGAGTATACAGGTCAGGGAGAGGTCTGGACCACAGGGTTCTCATCAACGTAGGCAGGTTTTGTTTGGTGCCCAAAGTAAAGGATTAAAAGAAGAAGAAGATGAAGGACAAATCTTCATCCATTCAATATGCAGTGTTACCAGATTTAAGTCTTGGCCCACGTTTCGATTAGACACTATAAAATAAGATTTAAGTAAACTAAATAGCACATTAATTTAAAAAACTTGAATCTAGACGTTAACTTTTTAAAATCTTTCCTTTAGATTACCTTCACACTAATTAGTAAGGTAACTGATGCAAAGCGAATACATGGGTTATTCCCTGATTTAATGCCATGATCGGCCATCCCTCTTTCATTACAATTCCCTTGAAGTCGCCTACCCATTTCTGCTATTTTCCAGTGTTTTATCATTTTGTTGCTTTTCTGTGTCTTAGTGAGGCTTCCCATATGACGCTGTATTAAAGAATCTGCTTGCCAATGAAGGAGACGTAGGAGACTTGGTTTTGATCCCTGGGTTGGGAGGGTCCCCTGGAGTAGGAAATGGCAACCCATTCCAGTATTCTTGCCTAGAAAATTCCATGGACAGAGGAGCCTGGCGAGCTACAGTCCATGGGGTCACAAAGAGTTAGACACAAGTGAGCGACTGAGCAATGAACACTGTGTCTTACTGAAACCTTTATTATTGAAACCTCACATCTGAGAAAACTTGGGAATGAAATCCAAGTTATCTCCAAAGCAAGAAAGATGCTCCATCATTCTGGGGGATCTGTTGTTTTACTTCATAAAAAATGAGATCTCATGCATCTTGTCCAGTGATGAGAACAATCATTCAACTTTAGTTTAAACATATCTTCTAAAGTTTCTAAATTAATCTCGACCCTGATACAATTAGCTTGGAAAGATCTTCCTTCCCATAGCCTGTCTTGTGAACTATTCTTGTCTGAAACTTCTAGGGGGTTACTTCCCAGTGCAATATTACTCCTGAGCAGGGACTGTGATTTTTCACCTTTAAAGCCCATTGTCTTTCATGAGGTAGATACAATAAATGAATGGAGAAGGAAATGGCAACCCACTCCAGTATTCTTGCCTGGAGAATCCTGTGGACAAAGGAGCCTGGTGGGCTGCTGTCCATAGGGTCGCACAGAGTTGGACACAACTGAAGGGACTTAGCATGCATGCCTGCATTGGAGAAGGAAATGGCAACCCATTCCAGTATTCTTGCCTGGGGAATCCCAGGGACTGAGGAGCCTGGTGTGGGCTGCCATCTATGGGGTCGCACAGAGTCGGACACAACTGAAGGGACTTAGCAGCGCAGGCAGAAACAGGGAAATATGCTACAAGGTTTCTGAAAAACCTGCTTCTATTGTATCAAAAGCTAGTGATTCACTGAGACTCATACTGGGGGCGGGGAGGATGGTGAGCCAAGACACCACATTATCTACTTCTCTCTCTTCAAAGGGATTCACAGGAAGATTAGCAGTACCCTTTACTTTACTTTCCTCCCTTGGAAGTAGACTTGAGATGTTGATTGTTGGTTAAGGGAGAAAGATGGTGTCTACATTTTCAATCCTCATGATCTCATTTGATCATACATCCCACCCAGTGAGGTAGATAGATTAGACATAACCACATTTCATAAACAAAGAAGTCTAAAGTTTAAAAAGATATTTTTTAAAAAATCCTATAATACTATTCTTAGTATTATATTTAATATAATACTAACATAACATAATTATATTCTTAGTATTCTTAGCTGATTGGTCAGGTTTCCAGACTCACATCCAATCACATGAAATTCCATTGTCATGGATTTTCAGAGTACTGTGTAACTACAGCAGTTATGTTTTCCCTTTACAAATGTAAAAGTGCTTTCATATATATTATCAACTGTCAAAACTGGAATAAATTATCATGATTCCTTGCCATCAGCTCTATCACTCAGGAATTGATTTTCCTAGTAAGTAGACATGCTTACCTGATGTATTCATTCTGCATCTCAGTAACTGTTTTATAATTTCCTAAAGTTTTAGGAGATTTTAAAAATTAGAATAAATATATTCAAATCTAAACTCTATAGCAGCAATTTGATCCTTTAAGTAGGCAACCTCAGTGGTGGAATGTATTCTACTTTGAAATGAAACCAAAGGGCTTTTTTAAAAGTTGAAATATGATTGACATATAATATTGTAAGAATTTAAAGTGTGCAATGTGTTGATTTGATACAGATATATATTACAGTGTGATCACCACCTTAGCAGCAGTTATCATCGCTATTGTGTCACATAATTATCACTTCTTTTGAGGTGGGAACAAATGGGATCTAGCCTTTCAGCAACTTTGAAGTTTAAAATACAGTATTGTCTATAATGTGGAGAAGGCAATGGCACCCCACTCCAGTACTCTTGCCTGGAAAATCCCATGGACTGAGGAGCCTGGCAGGCTGCAGTCCAGGGGGTTGCAAAGAGTCAGACACGACTGAGCGACTTCACTTTCACTTTTCACTTTCACGCATTAGAGAAGGAAATGGCAACCCACTCCAGTGTTCTTGCCTGGAGAATCCCAGGGACGGGGGAGCCTGGTGGGCTGCCATCTATGGGGTCGCACAGAGTCAGACACGACTGAAGCGACTTAGCAGCAGCAGCTGCATTGTCTATAATGACTGTGCATTAGATCTCCAGGAATTACCTACTGGTTACAAGTCTGGGAGAACTTGTTTAGGGACAAAGCCTTTCTAAGCCTCTTCTCTTCAGGTTTATTATTTCCACCAAAAATTATCTGTTCTTTCATTCTCCTACAACAGAGAAAACTGGTTCAGACTTGTTCTAAGCCCAGACCTGCTTTTCAAGCAGCCTTCCTGAGAAATTTAGCTCATACTGGGACCATTTGTTTATTGTGCAAATAAAGCCTAGCTATTTGCCCAAGGCCCTGCCTCAGCAGAACGTTAGACTCTGTTAAACCCTTTGTAGTAGTTCCTGGGAGTAATACAATTTATCTATATCCATTTCCTCATTGGATACTCAACCTATTTTATTTATTTATTTTTAGTTCACTGGGTCTTCTTTACTGCAAGCAGGCTCTCTCTAGTTGCAGTGACTGGGGCTACTCTTTGTCGCGGAGCACAGCCTCTAGGCATGTGGGCTTCAGTAGCTGCAGCACGCATGCTCAGCAGCTGCAGATCCTGGCCTCCAGAGCACTGGTTCAGTAGTTGTGGGGCACAGGCTTAGTTGCTCCTAGGCATGTGGAAGCTTCCAGGACCAGGAATCAAACATGCGTCCCCTGCTTTGGCAGGTGGATTCCTATTCACTGGGCCACCAGGGAAGTCCCTTGACCTGTTCTGTATAGCAGTCTATCCCAGTTAACTCAGTCCAGTTCAGTCATGTCTAATGTACTCAAAGTCAAGTTACAAAATACTCTCTTGCTGCTGTCTCTTGAAGTATCTTTTTATTTTAGACTTAACTGTTCCTCTAAAATGGTTATCCAGGACCAGGAAATATATATTGAGATTATCAAGGCTGACTGTGACAGCAGTTCATCACCATTCATTTACTGATTTATCAGACACATTATTGAGCAACACATCTGCTCTTCATTCCAAGCCCTGTGCTAGACGCTGAGGCTACAGACATGAAAGATGCGGCCTTGCCTTGAGGTTGTGCACAGCCCAGTGGGTGAAAACTAGACCTCTGTTCTCATCCTGACCCTACTTCTTATTAACTGTGTAAGTGTAGATAAAGCCTTTTTAAGCTTCATTTTCCCCATCTCTAACGTGGAAATAGGGCTCCCCTGGTGGCTTGGCTATAAAGAATCCACCTGCCAATACAGGAGACTAGGATTGGATCCCTGGCTTGGGAAGATGCCCTGGAGAAGGAAGTGGCAACCCACTCTGGTATTCTTGCCTGGAAAATCCCATGGACAGAGGAGTCTGGTGGGTTACAGTCCATAGCGTCGCAAAAGAGTTGGACTCGACTTAGCAACTAAAGAATAACAACAAAATGGGAATAACAGTCCTACACACGAGGCTGATGTGAGAATTAATGGCATAAAATATAGTACTCGGAACATAGGCAGTGCTCAGCACATATGATTTCATTGCTGTCATCATTCTGGAAACGGTGAATGGTGATTATAAATCAACAATTACAATATCACTTGTGATGTATGGAGACAGGAGGAAAGTCTTGTAAGAGCATAGTCTGGGATGGTGATGAGGCAGAAGGGGAACAAGAGGAGGGAAACTGATACCTAGTCACACCCAGAAGGACAAGTAGGAGGAAGTCCTACTTACAGGAAGGACTGGGAAAAGCACCCAGGAAGACAGAATAATAACATAAAGAAAAGCCTAGAGGCCAAAAAAAAAAAGCAGGCAATTTTAGGAAGTTACAAGTAGTCCAGTATGTCTGGATCTTGGCACGTATGTGGGGAAGCTGTGGGAGAGTTAGTGAGGTCAGGGGCGGGGGGTGGGGCATGTCATCATCCTTACAGCATTCTTGCTGCTCTTGCATCGTTGCTCCCATATAAGTACCTGATGGTACAATGTCCCTTAGGGGCGTTCTCACTTGGCCTTAGCTTTAGAGATAATAGTGCTTCTTTCAGTTTTCCATTTCTTCCTACTCCATTTGCTGTTGAGGTCATAGGAAGGAGTCGGCCTCTGCTATAAACTGCAGGAGTTTCCCTTAGAGTGTGACCCACCCTCTAATACCAGAGCAGAGAGTGCTCCAACAGGTAGGAAGAAGTCCTGGGAGAAAAAAGAGGAAAGAAAGTATCAACTAGTGTTCAGCTGCTGCAGAAACCATTCCAATGGCCAGTGTCTCTTTCACTCTTTGATGACCTTGACTGAGCTACAGCTTGGGAGAAGGAGAAGCTTTAAGCTTGCTACAATGTCATAGGCAGGTCAGTTAAATCAAATGGACCAGAACTCACCATGGATGTACTTTGAGTTTAGGTCTCTGCTAAGCACTGAAGGGAAAGACTAAAACAGTGTACTGAGATTCAAAGAGAGTCATCTAAAGGCCAAGTCCATGGTGAGAAGCCAGTAGATGCCACAAAACCGGAAACCCAGCAGGACTCCAGAGTTCACATTCTTCCTGATACATTATGCTGCCCTTTCGGCATTAAGCATGGCCAATTTTACTTGGGGACAGCTAGGAAATAAAGTATAAGCCATGGCCGATCATGTCATTGCTCATATCATTGATTTAACCTGAATGAACCTGACATAAGAGCAGTCTACATTTAAACCATGGGGGGAATACTGATTGGTTTAGTAAAGCAGAAAGAGGTAACATACTTCTAGAAAACTCTTGGCAAGCCCAGGTGACCTTTAAGAGGTCAAGTAGGCTGTTATTCAACTGAGCTCTGGGAAAACTAGGAGTAGCCATTACTGACCCTGCACCTGCACTCAGGTAAGTATAAAGGTCTTTAAGGAACTTGGGTTGGAGATCCAACCTGTATGGTGGACAATGAAGAATAAAAGGCCATAAATGGAGGCTGAGGAGGTTTGTGAACCATTCAATTTTTTCACTAGATTTGGTAACCAGTATCTGGAGTTATGTATCATGTCTTATTGGTGGTGAAAGAGGGAAGAAGGGCAAAGGAACAATCTAAAGAGAGAGAAACTGATGGATTTCAAGGGCAGAAGACTCCAGTAGGCTAACAGAATGAACCCATATTAGACTGGAAATGCACTTAAAAACCCATGTGTCATTTGACTCTCTTACTTTTAGACACACAGATTTCATTTTAGGTGTCAACGAGAAATATCTGTATATCATTAAAAGAGAAGATGTAGCCCTTCTTCCTTCCCAAGGCTTTAAATCTAGTTAGTTGCCTGAACTAGATACACATCTATAGACTTAAAAGGGTTCTACATCTACAAGGGATCTGGGACACAGCTTAACAACGAAGACTGGCTTTAGAAGAGGTAGCTGAAATGGAGAGACAAAGAACTCCAGACAGCTCACAATAGGGATGTGGAATTAAGACATTCTCACTGCTTCTATTCAGGTTTCCCTCCCTGAATAATAGAGATAATTGAAAACTTCCCCGAACCTGTCTCACAGAATCCTCAAGAGGATGAATCATGCAGCATGGTAATGTGCTCAGACACCTCTGAAAAATGCCTCGTGTGAGTTCTGGGTATGATTTTGCCATTATCATTATTACCTTATCACCTTATCATTGCAAAAGCACATGCTGGGAGAACTGTCGTGGCCATTTTGACATAAATATCTGGCCAACATCTTCTTCCTCTCTACTCTTTTTCCACACTGATAGTCATTAAACCAAAAAACTGGTCTACTCAATCTCCCTAATATATCAGGAGCATCTTGGCCTTCACTTCCCACCTCAGATCACGCTCCCTGAATCTTTGTCCTTTTCCTCTCCATTTTTCTAAATCCAGTCCTTTTTTTTCAAGTTCTAAGGTTTTCTCTCTTCTGTAAACTGACTCTTTTTTCCTTATTCACTACCATATTAGGCAGGCTTCTTCAGAGAAATAGAACCAATTGGAGATATACAGATAATTTAAAAGAGACTTAGTACACGTGATTGACTCATGTGATTATAGATGCTGAGAAGTCCCATAATCTATCATCTACCAGTTGGAGGCTCAGAAAAGCCAGTAGTGGAGTCACAGCCAAAGGCCTGTGAACGGGGGGAGCTAATGGTGTAATTCCAAGTCCAGAGGCCCATTAACCAGCAGTACTGAAGTCTGAAGGGAGGAGAAAATGGACATCCTCACTCAAGGAGAAATCAAATTCACCCTTTCTCTACCTTTTTGTTCTATTCAAACCCTCAAAGAATGGGATGATGCCCACTTGCATTTGTGAGGATGTGATCTCCTTTACTCACCCTTACCAAGTCAAATGCTAATCTCTTTCAGAAACACCCTCACAGACCCATCCAGAGAGACAATGTTTTTCTAACTATCTGGGCATCACTAAGCCCAGTCAAATGGCTTTCTAAAGTTAGCCATCAAAAGCACACATAGTCAACAAATATTTACAGCATGCCTCCATGGAATTAGACACTGCTTTAGATCCTGGGACTATAGCCCCGAATAAGGACACTGTTCTTGTCCTCAGGAAGTTTATGGTTGAGTTTTCTCACTTTCAGAATTTCTTAATGGTGTTTCAGTAAGGAATATTATATTTTATTTTACTTTAAAGTCCATTATACACAAATATTTGTATGTGCACATAATATATAGATGCAAGAGTTTCACATATAATATTTATTATGTATGCTACCTTCTGCTTTCCTCTATTTTGTTTCAAGTGATGCTGGTTGTGACCCACTGTTAGGATTTTACAGCTCCCTAATGAGTCTTGATTTGCAGTTTTAAAAAAAACTGGTTCCATTGAGATAGAGAAAGGGAAACAGTTGTATAAACAGATGACAAGAATATTGTATCAAAAGCATATACTTCTTTTTATTGTTCACCATTGTATCTGTAAATCAAATCCCTTATGATTATACAGTGGAAGTGAGAAATAGATTCAAGGGACTAAATCTGATAGACAGAGTGCCTGATGAACTATGGATGGAGGTTTGTGACATTGTACAGGAGACAGGAATCAAGACCATCCGCAAGAAAAAGAAATGCAAAAAAGCAAAATGGCTCTCTGAGGAGGCCTTACAAATAGCTGTGAAAAGAAGGGATGTGAAAAGCAAAGGAGAAAAGGAAAGATATACCCATTTGAATGCAGAATTCCAAAGAATAGCAAGGAGAGATAAGAAAGCCTTCTTCAGCGATCAATGCAAAGAAATAGAGGAAAACAATAGACTGGGAAAGACTAGAGCTCTGTTCAAGATAATTAGAGATACCAAGGGAACATTTCATGCAAAGATGGGCTCAATAAAGGACAGAAAACATATGGAGGTAACAGAAGCAGAAGATATTAAGAAGAGGTGGCAAGAATACACAGAAGAACTGTACAAAAAAGATCTTCACGACCCAGATAATCATGATGGCTCACCTAGAGCCAGACTCCTGGAATGTGAAGTCAAGTGGGCCTTAGGAAGCATCACTACGAACAAAGCTAGTGGAGGTGATGGAATTCCAGTGGAGCTATTTCAAATCCTGAAAGATGATGCTGTGAAAGTGCTACACTCAATATGCCAGCAAATTTGGAAAACTCAGCAGTGGCCACAGGACTGCAAAAGGTCAGTTTTCATTCCAATCCCAAAGAAAGGCAATGCCAAAGAATGCTCAAACTACTGCACAATTGCACTCATCTCACATGCTAGTAAAGTAATGCTCAAAATTCTCCAAGCCAGGCTTCAGCAATACGTGAACCGTGAACTTCCAGATGTTCAAGCTGGTTTTAGAAAAGGCAGAGGAACCAGAGATCAAATTGCCAACATCTGCTGGATCATCGAAAAAGCAAGAGAGTTCCAGAAAAACATCTATTTCTGCTTTATTGACTATGCCAAAGCCTTTGACTCTGTGGATCACAATAAACTGTGGAAAATTTTGAAAGAGATGGGAATACCAGACCATCTGACCTGCCTCTTGAGAAATCTGTATGCAGGTCAGGAAGCAACAGTTAGAACTGGACATGGAACAACAGACTGGTTCCAAATAGGTAAAGGAGTACGTCAAGGCTGTATATTGTCACCCTGCTTATTTAACTTATATGCAGAGTACATCATGAGAAACGCTGGGCTGGAAGAAGCACAAGCTGGAATCAAGATTGCCGGGAGAAATATCAATCACCTCAGATATGCAGATGACACCACCCTTATGGCAGAAAGTGAAGAGGAACTAAAAAGCCTCTTGATGAAAGTGAAAGTGGAGAGTGAAAAAGTTGGCTTAAAGCTCAACATTCAGAAAATTAAGATCATGGCATCTGGTCCCAATCCTTCATGGGAAATAGATGGGGAAACAGTGGAAACAATGTCAGACTTTATTTTTCTGGGCTCCAATATCATTGCAGATGGTGATTGCAGCCACGAAATTAAAAGACACTTACTCCTTGGAAGAAAAGTTATGACCAACCTAGATAGCATATTCAAAAGCAGAGACATTACTTTGCCAACAAAGGTCCGTCTAGTCAAGGCTATGATTTTTCCAGTGGTCATGTATAGATGTGAGGGTTGGACTGTGAAGAAAGCTGAGCACCGAAGAATTGATGCTTTTGAACTGTGGTGTTGGAGAAGACTCTTGAGAGTCCCTTGGACTGCAAGGAGATCCAACCAGTCCATCCTAAAGGAGATCAGTCCTGGGTGTTCATTGGAAGGACTGATGTTGAAGCTGAAACTCCAATACTTTGGCCACCTGATGTGAAGGGCTGACTCATTTGGAAAGACCCTGATGCTGGGAAAGATTGAGGGCAGGAGGAGAAGGGGACAACAGAGGATGAGATGGTTGGATGGCATCACCGACTTGATGGACATGGGTTTGGGTGAACTCCAGGAGTTGGTGATGGACAGGGAGGCCTGGCGTGCTGCGATTCATGGGGTCGCAAAGAGTCGGACACGACTGAGCTACTGAACTGAAATGAACAGAAAACATGATTCTGTGAAAGTGCTGCACTCAATAGGCCAGCAAATTTGGAAAACTCAGCAGTGGCCACAGAACTGGAAAATGTCAGTTTTCATTCCAATCCCAAAGAAAGGCAATGCCAAAGAATGCTCAAACTACCGTACAACTACCCTCATCTCACACGCTAGCAAAGTAATGGTCAAAATTCTCTAAGCAAGGCTTCAACAGTACGTGAACTGTGAACTTCCAGATGTTCAAGCTGGTATTAAAAAGGCAGAGGAACCAGAGATCAAATTGCCAGCAACCACTGGATCATAGAAAAAGCAAGAGAGTTCCAGAAAAACATCTATTCTGTTTTATTGACTACAGTAAAGCCTTTAACTGTTGGATCACAACAAACTGGAAAATTCTGAAAAAGATAGGAATGCCAGACACCTGACCTACCTCCTGAGAAATCTGTATGCCGGTCAAGAAGCAACAGGTAGAACTGGGTGTGGACCAATGGACTCGTTCCAAATTGGGAAAGGAGTACATCAAGGCTGTATACTGTCACTCTGTTTATTTAACTTATATGCAGAGTACATCATGTGAAATGCCAGGCTGGATGAAGCACAAGTTGGAATCAAGATTGCCAGGAGAAATATCAATAACCTCATATATGGCAGAAAGTGAAGAAGAACTAAAGAGCCTCTTGATGAAAGTGAAAGAGGAGAGTGAAAAAGTTGGCTTAAAACTCAACATTCAGAAAATTAAGATCATAGCATCTGGTCCCATCACCTCATGGCAAATAGATGGGGTAACAATGAAAACAGTGACAGACTTTATTTTCTGGGCTCCAAAATCACTGCAGATGGTGACTGTGGCTGTGAAATTAAAAGATGCTTGCTCCTTGGAAGAAAAGTTATAACAAACCTAGATAGCATATTAAAAAGCAGAGACATTACTTTACCAACAAAGGTCTGTCTAGTCAAAGCTATGGATTTTCCAGTAGTGATATATGGATGTGAGAGTTGGACTATAAAGAAAGCTGAGCACCAAAGAATTGATATTTTGAACTGTGGTGTTGGAGAAGACTCTTGAAAGTCCCTTGGACTGCACGGAGATCCAACCAGTTAATCCTAAAGGAAATCAGTCCTGAATATTCATTGGAAGGACTGATGCTGAAGCTGAAATTCTAATACTTTGGCCATCTGATGCAAAGAACTGAGTCATTGGAAAAGATCCTAATGCTGTGAAAGATTGAAGGTTGGAGGAGAAGGGGATGACAGAGGGTGAGACGGTTGGATGGCATCACTGATGTGATGGAAATGAGTTTGAGTAGGCTTCAGGAGTTGGTGATGGACAGGGAAGCCTGGCAGGCTGCCATCCATTGGGTCGCAGAGTTGGACATGACTGAGTGACTGAACTGAACTGAACTGAACTGATTGTATCTGTGGGAATCATTTTAGCTATTCAGTGAAAGGCTTTCAAAGAGCAAGGGACTGTGGCCTGTATCTCTGTATGGTCCCACCATCCCTCAATCTTAGTATAGCATCTTCCCCAGAGAATGCAATAGATATATTAGTGTTAATGATGTGTGAGTTCAGGTCCTTATCAGACCCAAGAGAGGATTGGACACAATAGAGATGCACAGGGTTGGTGCCTGTGAAGGATAAACGGGGAAGGAACAGACGCTGGGGAGAGCTTTCAGACCATAATGCAGGTCTGACAACAGTGAAGGGAAGGAAGAAGGAAGGAGAAATGGGTAGGAAGAGTCATGGACTGCAGCCCAGTTCCGAGAAAGGCTTGGCCAAGCTGACAGGATGTCCTTGAGCCAAAGTCACGTATTGGAAGAGTCCCAAGTCTTAGAGGAACAGGTCTGCCTCACGGTGTCCTGTGTGCTCTGCCAGTGGCTGGGAGCAGCTTGTAGGCAGCGTGGCCTCAGCAGGACCATGACGGAGGATCCACAGGAGCACCTGGGTTTGTCAGTAACACTGGTTTTGGTATCATAAGCTAGGTTTTCCTTTCCAACTGGAAGCAAGTGGTAAAGAATTCCAGGGAAGCATGTCACTTTTCAGCTGCACCTTATTGTAGGTTCTTTCCCCACAGCCCCTTTGATGTTAGAGAGGAGACCCTTGCTCCAGCTGGCCTTCCCACCATCTAGGTGTACCGCTCTGGACTAAACTTTAGGAATTTCTCTTGATCCTGTTGTTCCAGGTTAGTGTTCCTTAGGGGTGGGGTGCTCAAGGAAACAGGTAACAGAAGACACTTGAGAAAAGCTGCTGGCCCCAGTGAGTCCTACACAAAGAGGCTGGATTCCCAAACCCAGAGACTTAACTGAATTCCTCCCTGGTTAATGACTCAGTTCTATTCCTCCACCTCTCTGTCCTTTACATCCACTGCAACCCACAGGGCAGATTTTGGGGACTGAGGAGAGGTTTCTCCTCACTTTTAAATTCAGATACAGCAATTTGTGAAATGAAGATTTCTTACATCATCAACAGATCGTGAATTTGTTGGGAAGCTGAGATCAGCTCTATTCTTTCTAGTGTTTTGTCCCCTTTTTCAGGACAAAGTGGCCCAGGCTGGGGCACTCTCTGGACATCATCTGATGACCACGCAGGCAGAGAGGTGGCATCTCCCCAGACCACCAGCAACAGGAGCTCTTAGAGATCTGAACATAAATGTGACATAACTTATTTTCAGCTTTCAGAGCGAACTGACTACATTTCATTCTGTGACTCCATTTCTAGGTAAAAGTGTACCCACTGACTTTTGTGACTGGACAGCTTATAGTTGTTCCAGTTTTAGGCCTAGTTCTCAAGACATCACTATTCATGAGTAATTATTAAAATAAATGGCAATTGGATTAAATAATGACTATGCTCTTCCCCTGGAGGAGAGCATGGCAACCCACTCCAGTATTCTTGCCTGGAGAATCTCATGGACAGAGGAGCCTGGTGGGCTACAGCCCATGGGGTTGCACAGAGTTGGACACAACTAAAGCAACAGTATATATGCACACATGCTCAGTATTTGTTCAGCATTCTTCTTAGTAGTAATTCAAGCCCTGTACAAGCATAATCTCAGTAATCCTCACAGCTGCTAAGTCACTTCAGTTGTGTCCAACTCTGTGCGACCCCATAGACGGCAGCCCACAAGGCTCCCCCGTCCCTGGGATTCTACAGTCCTTTAACAGCATTGGCAATATGTCCATTTTTCCAGTCTGGGGAAAGGAGCATTGCAAATATATAATCAACATGGACCTACTTTAGCAAGAGTGGTGTACTAAACACTCCGTAATAACTTACATGTGAAAAAAAAAGCACAGCTGAATAGCTATAATATGAGTATAAGTGGACAAGAGTCTTTACACCACCAACAAACACAATTTTGTAAGTCAACCTATTACAATAAAAATAAACAAGATTAATTTTTCTTAAATAACTTAAAAACACAAGAAGTAATGAGACACAGCTTTTGGTGGCTTCCTCTGGTACATTCTAGAGGCCTGTGTCTCAGGCACTTAGTCAAATAATGCTGGGACATCCTCAGTGACTGTGTGGCACCCGGAATATGGGGAGGTGAAGATAAAGTCTCCGAATGCATCATCCAGGCCCAGCCAGGTTGGCAACTGCTAGACTTTGCCTCTGGTCATTTAGAAGGTCATCAAACTGAAATCTTTCTCTCCCCTCCGTATTTTATGCACCGAGTAATTCTCAACAGTATTTTTGCCTGGGAAATCCCATAACAGAGGAGCCTCATAGACTACAGTCCACGGGGTTGCAAAGAACCAGATATGACTGAATGAGCATACAGTACTTCTCCTCTGACATTTACCAAATGTGTTGTTTCAACAATAATTTAATATTTTATTAGTAATTATTAAAACCTGGTATTTTCATCATGTTTTATGGTTCATGAAGCTTCCATTGCACTTACTATTGTATTTGACCCTTCCAACACCTTGACAAGCTACCTAACTTTCATGAGCCTTGTTTTCTTCCTTTGTAAGCAGTTGTACCAGCCTTTCTTAAAAGAATTGGCAAATATACTCGTTTTGTCAGTCTGAGGAAAGACGACGCATCTAAATTGAGACTTACTAAATCACTCACCAAATAATGTTCTTAAGGTCGTCATAGGGAACAACTGCACTAAGGGAGGTGAAACTTACTTGTGAAATGCAAAGGCACATACGGGTACAGAACAACAAAGACTAAGATTTCAAACTTTGGAGGCTAAATGCCAGAAACAGAGACTTGTGGCAACACATGAGAGGGAGCAGATTCACATGTTGTAATTGAATATTTGGTAGGATATCTTCTCTGTCTGGACAGTCAGGCTTTTGGGCTAGGGCTCAGGGGGAAAACGTCAGGCCTCGTAGGTGTGAGAGTCAATGGCATGTGGGCAATAACTGAAGACAGGAGTAAGGATGGCATCACCAGGGAGAGGGAGGAGCGTAAGAAGGCAAGGAGAACCTTTGGGAAGGCTGTGTCAAGGGATGGAGTACGTGGAGCAATGATGGCTGACAAGGCGCTGGATTTGATTCTCCAATGGGAGGAAGAGGTTCTAAGTCAGATACTAGAAGGCAAATGAAAGGAAAAGAGACTTTGTGGAGTCATAGGTCAAGAACGCCATTAGCATCTTGGAAGACGGTGGTTTCAGTCTTATAGTGGCTTGAGGAACTGGAGGCAATTAGTGGAGAATCTGCAGTGTAAGCCATCCTTTTGAGAAATTTAGTGATGAAAGGCAATAGAGGGATTGGATGGTAGCTTTAAGAAGAAATAATACCAAAAAAATGAAAGAAGCAATAATAGCTAATGTTTAGCCATTATTTATTTTAATTAACAAACACTTACATGGCATTTATAAGGTGTCAGACATTGTTTCTAAGTGGTTTACAAACAATTAATTTGCTTCATTCTCACCTTCACATGATGAGATAGTTGTTATTATGATTATCCCCATTCTTACAGATGAAGAGACTGAGGAATCAAGTGGTTAAGTAAATTACCCAAACCCACAGTTATCAACAGTAGAAGTGGTAGTTAAACTATGGGAAATTTTGTTCAAGAGTCCATTTTCTAACTCACTTTTCCTTCCGAAATGATTTGGTAGTAATTTGAGGAAGAAGTACGGGGGTTTTTCTTATTTTTAATTGGGAAGACTTCAACTCGCTGGGATGCTTAGAAGAAGGAGTCAGTACTTTAATAGAATGAACAAGAATTTTTGGATAATGAACAGAACAAGATTGCCAGAGTCATGAGCAGCCATGGTGGGAAAGTGTAGATGAAGCAGTTAGTCTTGGCTGCAGTCAGCACTAATTCTCCTTAGATAAGAAGGAGATGATAAAGATACAGATTATGTTTTGCGGAGAGATGAGGATGAAGTGGCTGAGTGGTTAAGGCAATGGACTGCTAATCCGTTGTTCTCTGAATGCATAGTTCAAATCCTACCTTTGCCCGATGTGTGCTTTGGGCTTCCCTGGTGGCTCAGATGGTAAAGAATCTGCCTGCAATGTGGGAGACCTGTGTTCAATCCCTGGGTCAGGAAGATCCTCTGGAGAAGGGAATGGCTACCCACTCCAGTATTCTTGCCTGGAGAATTCCATGGATAGAAGAGCCTGGTGGGCTACAGTTCATGAGACTGCAAAGAGGTGGACATGACTGAGGAACTAACACTTTCACTTTGAGGAGAGGGAAAACTGAGCAAATTCTCATCAAATGGAGATTCAACTGAGAGAGCTTGAGGGAGCGGTTAGGGATTGAGTAGAAAAAGCTGCAGCTTCCTGGGAATGAGGAGTCCTCTCCAAGCAAAGCGCACTGGAGCCACTTAGTATGCTGACTAAAGGCATCTTCTATTCAAGGCCGTGTGCTGAGAGCTCAGCAGTCCTCTTTAACAGCTTAGTACGAGTTGAGAATGCTACCAACAAGACACTGACAGGACACAGGAGACAAGATAAGATTCAGGAGCGCTTGCTTGGCTTCATGCTTTTACAGAGCTCAGAGAGAAGACACATCTGTACACTTCTGAGGAGCTGCATTAAGGCTGGGCTTGGGTTGGACATTGGAAATAAGGAGGATTAGTAACAGAGAGGAAGAGGCCCAGTATTTGGTGGTGGAGGAAGGGATAGGAACAAAAAGCTCAAAAGAAGAGAGGCGGGCGTTAGAAGGAGCTCTTGGTAAAAGTGAAGGTCCTGGGGTGAGGGGAGCAGTGACATTCAGGCCAAAAGACATCCCCATCCAATGACTTACTCCTGATTTGGGTTCACTTGGGTCCTCAGGTTTCTATCGTCCCCAACTCCTGTTACGCTTTTTTTCCCATAGCAATCATCACCTCCTAATATACCATATTAAGAGAGTAATATTATTGAGAGTCCCTTGGACAGCAAGGAGATCAAACCAGTCAATCCTAAAGGAAATCAACCCTGAATATTCATTGGAGGGACTGATGCTGAAACTGAAGCTCCAATACTTTGGCCACCGGATGCAAAGAGCTAACTCATTGGAAAAGACCCTGATGCTGAGAAACATTGAGGGCAGGAGGAGAAGGGGGCGACAGAGGATGGGATGGTTGGATGGCATCACTGACTCAATGGACAAGAGTTTGAGCAAACTCAGGGAGATAGTGATGGACAGAGAAGCCTGGCATGCTGCAGTCCCTGGGGTCACAAAGAGTCGAACATGAATTAGTGACCAAAACAACAAATATTTACTAGAATGTAGGCTCTGTGAGGAGGCTTTTCTGGTAGCTCAGCTGGTAAAGAATCCACCAGCAATGCAGGAGACCCTGGTTTGATTCCTGGATCAGGAAGATCCCCTGGCAAAGGGATAGGTTACCCACGCCAGTATTCTTGGACTTCCCTGCTGGCTCAGACAGTAAAGAATTCTCCTGCAATGCAGGAGACCTGGGTTCGATTCCTGAGTTGGGAAGATCCCCTGGAGGAGGGCATGGCAACCCACTCCAGTATTCTTGCCTAGAGAATTCCATGGACAGAGGAGCCTGGCGGGCTACAGTCCACAGGGTCGCAAAGAGTCGGACACGACTGAGTGACTAAGCACAGCACAGCACAGGCTCTGTGAGAGCAGATCTGGTTCATGTGTCTGTCTCCAGGGCTTTGATCAAGCCTAGCATGTAGAAGGTGCCCCCTAAAAACTTGCTCCATGAATGAGTCCACCAGCAGTTCCAGGGCTAACCTGGGATGCTTCCCATGGAGGCTCAGGAATCCCTGGGCTCACAGCTGGACTGTGGAGGAAAGCCTGCCCAGCCTGCTTCTCGAATGGAAGATCTTTAACCCCAGGCAAAAAGCAAACTCTTAAAAATGAAAGGCAGAAACTTCCAGAAACTGGGCACCAGGGATGACATCTTCCCTGAGCAGGTGGGAGAAGGTGTTTAAGGACTGATGGGTTTTAAGCTAAGTGATCCAGAGTGGTTTAGGGAGGAGGATGGGGCCCTGTTGAGACTTGTAGACTTTGGGAGGCCCCAGTGGCTCTCCCAGCCCCTCAGGCTTTATTCATCTGTTCCCTCAGCAATCACTGGGGCCTGAGCCAGCCTGGTGAAAGGAACAGTTTATTCCAGAGTCCTCTTCTGGGTAAGGAGCATTTCCTCAGATCCTGGTCCAGGTAACAAGGGCTCCTTGTACCTTTGCCAGTTGTTTTAGACTGTCTAATAGGAAAACATGTTCCCCTCCCACCCATATACATTTAAGCTTAAAATTGCCTTCAAGCAAGGAAACAAAACACACACTGTGCAGAGGCCAGGAGTCACCAGTCTGAGCCCTCATTACCGAGCGGTGGAGCAGATCCATGGCAGGCGCTCCTGTGTTCAGAAAGCATGCCCAGTACGGCGGGTCCTGCACTACCTCCAGCTACCAATTCCCTCGAGCGTAAGCAGAGCATACGCATGCGTCAGCCCCTCTGGGAAGGGGTGACCCAGATATCCTGTTCTGTGGAATGAGTATGAGTGTCCCCCATATTCCTGCATCTGAAGAGTGGAACTCTGATCCACCTATGAACCACCTTGCGTTCTTTAAGAAGAGGCAATTTTGGCCTTCCCTGGTGGCTCAGTGTAAGTCTGCCTACCAATGCAGGAGACTTGGGTTTGACCTCTGACACTAAAGACTCCACATGCCCCAGAGCAACTAACTCCACAAGCCCATGTACCACAACTATTAAGTCTGGGCTCTAAAGCCCGGGAACGGCAACTACTGAGCCCCAGGCCACAACTACTGAAGCCCCCATGCCCAGAGCACATGCTCCACCCAAGAGAAGCCGCTGCCATGAGAAGCCTGCATATGACAGTTAAAGAGTAGCCCTCACTTGTAACGACTAGAGAAAAGCCCTCACAGCAACGAAGACCCAGCACAGCCAAAAATAAATAAATACAATTTTTTTTTAAAGAGGCAATTTTCTTTTAGTCAGTGGCACTGTTGTTTTGAAACTCAATTGGCCACTTGTCAGGAGAGGTCACTTGTCAGACAGGGTGAGCTGGCCATTTCCTGGGAACCTTGGCCTGGGTCTGCAGTCTCTCGGGGAGAGGCCTGTTGGCTTTGAATTTCCGTCTGTGGGAGAAAACCCGAAGGCAGTCCTCCGTCCCAGTCTGCCTGGGAAGGAAGACTCACAGTGAGAAACCTCCAGTTGTCTGCTAGGAAGGGTGGGCAGGTGGTAGCACACATGGTCACACCAGTCAGCCTGGCCTCCTCACCTGACATAGCTGCCCTGGAGTGAAGGCACCCCACCTCAGACCAGGACGTCCCGCATGGAGCCCCAGCCCCTCCTACCGGGCAGAGAGGCAGGCAGGGCCTGGGCACAACTCCCTGAGGCCAGGCAGCTCTGCCACGTGCCCTCCTGAGCTCTGATCTCATTCTGGGGAGGTGCAGCACAGCGCTGGCGGCTGGACTTTGTTATCTATCTCAGGATGCTTGCTGGCCAAGGCCCGCATGTGTCATTGTCACCTGACTCTAATGAATGGCAGTGGGTGTCAAACTCCAGGCCAGAGGACTGATGTGGCAGAGTTTGGCTGAGGCACCACTGTGGAGGGAATCTAGCTCCAGAATCAGCTGGGAGCCTTGTGTTTCTGTTCTGTTCTCCTCCCCACCCTCCCCTGGTGTGGGCACTAACTTGCCTGGAGAGGAGCGATCACACCGTGGGACCTGCTACATTCCTGCTATAATACCTGGGTTCTAAGCCGAGCTCCACCATTGAGTAGCTGTTTGTCCCTAGGTAAATTGCTTAATTTCTCTGTGCTTCACTATTTTAAATCCATCTATAAGAAGAGGATGAAGAAATGATCTCTACTTCCACACTTATGAGAATTAAAAGACTTAACAGATGCAAAATGAATATTGCCTGCCATAGGGTATGTGCTCAAAAAGGACAGTATAAAGTCACTACAATAATGCTCACTATAATCCTCTCAAAGTTGCTGCGACAAACTGAGCCAGGTTGAAGGCACTCAAGAATAGTAAGTTGTTAAAGAACATGATTTAGCCCGTTCCCTGTGCCCACCCCCATGGGCCAGCCCTTCTCCTGCCCTGATCCTTGGGGGAAATTGTGCTACTTCTGTAACCACCTATATGAAATCCTACCCAAATTTCAAAGCTACAGTAGCCTTGGTTATACCCCTGACCACCTCCACACCTGATAGATATACTCCCCAAGGGGAAGAATTCATTTGGTCACTTTTTAGCTTTTCTGGCCCTTAAACTCTTTCAGTCAATTTTGGGGGGAAAATCAATAACCACCACCAAAAGCTGGGGATCAAGTCTGTTTTCTCCAGTGTGACCTAGTGTTCCTGAAAACTGAAGTCTCTGTGTGTTGTGACCATGAAGCCAATTTAATGCATGTTTTAGAGGCCTGTTTCTTCGGAGGATTGTTTAACTACTGGAGGGAATACCAGAGGAGGTGGGAAAGTGCCACTGCCATTTGCTCTCCTACAAAATGCCGAGGGTGGTGGAGGCTTCCATGAGCCCTGGGTGGCCAGCCCGCAGCTGAGCCTTTTTTAGACCTCCTCCTGGAAAATGATGGTTCATCACAGTGTGGTTGAGAGCCGAGTCTATCCGAGGAGCCTGGGTACATGGGAGGTATGAGATAACTAAGAGTTGGAGTCCCCACCGGGAGGGCTCCTGAAAGCAGAGCACGCTGGGCTCCCCCCAGAGCTTCAGATTTAGTAGCTGGGATGGGGCCTGAAAACAGGCATCTCCAACAAGCCCCTAGGAAATTCTGAGGATGCTGCTTGGGGAGCAGTCTGAGAGCCACTGATTCACGCAACCAAAGGGGTCTTCCAGCTTCTCTCTAGCAACCCAAAGTCACCAGTCCCTTGTCATCCTTCATTCTTCTTTGGAGCTGAGCCACTGGGTGCATAGTGCTGCCCTTAGGAGGTCAGCTCAGGGGTCAGACAGCCTGGGTTTGAATCTTGGCCTCATTTAATCAGCTGTGGCCAAATTACTTAGCCTCTGTGCCATAGATTCCTCACAATAATAAATACTCATGTTTTCTTTTTTTCATATTTAATATTTTTTATTATTTATTTTACTTGCCTGCACCGAGCCTTAGTTGCAGCATATGGGATCTAATTCTCTGACCAGGGATTGAATCTGGACCCCTTGCATTGGGAGCATGGAGTCTTAGCCACTGGATCACCAAAGAAGTCCCAGTCCTCACATTTTCTGACAGCTTACTACATGCCAGGTGCAGTTCTAATGTATTTATTATTTTCTCTGTTAAATCCTTTGAAGACTATGAGGTGGGTGCCGTTATATCCCTAAAGAGGACAGCGAGGCACAGAGAGAGATGATAATAGCAAACACCTTGTAAGAGTATCATTTGGATTGAGTAAGATAATCCATGTTAAAGTTGCATTTGAATATCTAAGAATATTAACTTCTTTTACTGTGGACACAAAGATCTGAAGGTCCTTTCCCTTCTCTTGAGATTTTTAAGGCTCTTCCTCAGAGGATGAACCATCTTGCTCCCTTTTGGGTTCTAAGGAAAAGATCGACAAATCATATTCCACATCTTCTCCTGGGCTTCTGTCCTTCCACAGATATGTGACTCCCCTCTTGTAGACCTGCTGTCTCCAGAGAGCTGTCATAGTTCTGAGGGCCCAGGGCACGCGGGGTGTGGAGGCAGGCCTGGGGTGGTGGTGGGGGCTCCGGAGGATGTCTGCAGAAAGCTGTGTGGTATGCATGCCTGGTTAAGCAGGGAGTCCTGTATGAGACCTGACAAGGGAAGCTCTGAGAATACAGACTGTTTGCAAGCTCACCAGACCAAAAGAGGAGAGAAAGAGGGAGGAGAAAGAGCGCCCCAAGCCCCTGAGCTGCGCCAGCACATTCCAGCACGATAGACACTTGCTAGTGGGCCTTTGTTTTCTACCAGAGCTGGAGGAGGGGGCATAGCAACTGGACCTTCGCTTTTCCTGACCTTCACACATTTTAAGCCATCTTTTCACAGATCAGGACAGAGAGCTTTTGCTAACCCTAGGCTGACTATAAATATAAATTGGTATCAATCACCATCATTAACCCAAATGAAAAGCTAATGAGAAGAGCTGAATTGCTGGAAAAGAGCCTGATGCTGTGAAAGATTGAGGCCAGAAGGAGAAGGGGGCAACACATGATGAGATGGTTGGATGGCAACACCAACTCAGTGGTCATGAGTTTGAGCAAACTCCGGGAGATGGTGAAGGACAGTGATAGCGACAGTGAAGCCTGGCATCCTGCAGTCCTGAGGGCCATGAAGAGTCAGACACGACTTACAGACTGAACAACAAATTCTGAGATACAAAGACTCATCACTTGGTTCTAACCCAGTTCTCTCTCACCTCCCATTGGCTCCCCAGGCCATTGAAACTCCTCTCTGTCCTGACACCTGGCCCTGTCTTCGGATCAGCAAATGCCTGTTCAACTGGTGGGATGTCACCTCCCTTCGACGGTTCCTTGACTCCCTGTCCCCCTCGTCCCTCACCAAGGCTGGACTAGGTGCCCGCCCTCAGTGCCTTCTCAGCTCCAGTTCTTAGCTCAATTTTGCACTGTGGCTCGCTGACTTTTCTGCCTCCCCCCTCAACATGAAGGCACAAGAATCTCATTCATCCTTGGTCTCCCAGAGCCAAGCAGAACACCAGGCTGGTAGACGGTAATCACTGAATATTTACAGAGTGTGCTTCATGCATGCCCACCCTCTCCTCGCCGGGCTCAGTGTCGGAAGGCCTGCTTCCTAAACGCAAAGAGAACATAAAGGCAGGAAACACACTGAGTCATTTGGCTTGGTTAGTAGTAAACGCTCAGGTGAAAACATGTTTGACGTGCTCCAGCTTACATCAGGGGTAAATTGATTGAGTTGGCCAAACAAGAGGTGCCTGCCAGCGTGTGAACTGGTCCAGAGTAGACATGAATGAGAGGTGTGCCTGAGCTGAGACACAACAACACAGGCTTAAACAGAAGGACTCGCTGTCCATTTGACGACTTTCTAGATATCTTGTTCCTCCTGTGGTTACACCTCTGATAAGGTAAGCAGGGGCCCGGAAGACCAGCTCTCCGGAGAGGCTTTACCATGCTGATGGGGGCCAGGAGTGCCACAGACGGGCTGAACAAGGCATTGTCAACTTGCCATCTTGTGGGGGGGTGTGCTATTCTGGCCTGAATCTGAACCTTAAAGATATCCCTCTGGCAGACAAATCTCTCTGTGACTGCTTCTCAAACCTCATAATTACAGTCTTTCTCTTTTCCTCCAGTCAGTTGGTCCCCAATACATACCCGTGGCCATAAGGGAAACCAAGTTGGAAAGGTGTTTGGATAGGCTGTGGGGGGTGGGTACCTCTCAGGCAACTGGACAGACACCTCTAAGGCTATTTCCTAATAGATCAGTAGGGTTGTTCTTCTGTAGGAGAGGGGGAATGAGGATACTGTTCAGTTCTGGGAAGGCACATGGTCTGTGTGTGGCCTGGGGGCACCAGCTACAGGGGGACACCATGGGCTGAGCGCTGCCCCTGGGGACTGTTCCTGGTCAGGTCTATTTGGTCTTCTATTCCTACTTCACTACGTACAGCCTTCTTGGATGAATATATGCTCCTGGAGGTCAAGGTACGTATCCCGGTGCTTCCTTCATATTTTAGCACAGATCTAGGGACTCAGGGTGGAGGAGGATGAGAGGCAAAACTTGTTGACATGATAATAAAAATTAAGAAAGGCATTGGATACAAAGCTCTAAGCCTATCCACTGTCTTTCCAGTCCAAGAACATGCCCTTAAAATCAGACCCCTGATTTTATTAACTTTATAAACGTCTGGATGAAAGTCTGTGCAAGTCTCCTGTGATAGTGAACAGTGTGTTCTCCTGCCCCTAAATGCTTTACAATCTATTACAGAAGCTTATGAAACTTCTCCGAGGCTGCTAGGAAGTGTCCATTGTCGCAGAGAGCCTCTCCTTCCATCCCCGCAGGCTGTAAGGTTAAGGCCAGAGCTGCCTCTTTATTTTGGAGGAAAATTTGGTTCTACCCATCCTCACCCTTCAGTGAGCAGTGGAGGCAAAATTCAACAAGACCACACATCCCTGGACCAGTTTCTTTTTCTCCCCGCCTCCCCCGCCCCCATAAATACTAAAATTAGCTTTTCTTTTCCTCCAGTCCTCCTAGATGAGAGACCTGATGTAGCAACATGGGTGACCTTTCTGTCCTTCGAGAAGGAATGACTAAAACAAGGTAGAATGATGGTTTGATCTTTTTTGTTTTAAAGCTAAAGAGGGGTGGGCTGGTTCTCTACCACTTACTATGAGGAATGGGGAGGCAAGTAGAAGCCAAACAAAACTGATTTCAACTCAGCAAGAGAAACAGCTGTCTACCCATTCCAGCCACCTGAAATGAAACAATCTCCTTTGTGGGGTAATGGGTTTCCTCATGCTGAAGGCATTTTCAAAACATCTAGTTAACTTTTTTTGAATAGGCAATCAATGCAACAGGATGAAATTTAAAAGAAACAAAAATACGAGATGTTTGTCCTCATCCACACTCCTGTTTCTCAGATATTCCTTTTTCTTCTGAAGAGGCAAACTCCATCATCTGGTGTTTAATCAAAGGCCAGACCTCTCGGTGAGGAACACTGTATAAATGAGCCATGGTTCCTGGCACTAGGCAAGATGACCTCTGATGACCTTCCATCTCTTGGATTTTGCAGCTCATAATTCTTAAGGTTCTTCAGAAAATCGAATTGGATTTTGTAAAATACAAATTCACTGCTCAAGGACAGCGCTGAGGACTTGTGACTTGACAGCAGGAGTACTGGATGGGCTCGGAGCGGCCCTATAGCCACAGTACGTGAGAAAAGAACTATCTGAGGGAAACAGAACATAGTGTGTGCTCAGTTGCTCGGTTGCGTCCGAATTTTGGCAACTCTATGGACTGTAGCCTACCAGGCTCCTCTGCCCATGGTATTCTCCAGGCAAGAATACTGGAGTGGGATGACATTCCAACCTCCAGGGGATCTTCCTGACCCAGGGGTCGAACCCAAGTCTCTTACATCTCCAGTGGGTTCTTTAATGGGTTCTTTAGTGGGTGCTAGTGGATTCTTTACCACTAGCATCACCTGGGAAGTCCCAGTAGAATGAGGCTCAGTACAACTGCTCAGTCATGTCCGACTCTTTGTGACCCCATGGACTGCAGCACACCAGGCTTCCCTGTCTATCATCAACTCCTGGAGGTAATTCAGACTCATGTGCATCAAGTCGGTGATACCATCCAACCATCTGATCCTCTGTTGTCACCTTCTCCTCCCACCTTCAACCTTTCCCAGCATCAGGGTTTTTTCCAGTGAGTCAGTTCTTTGCATCAAGTGGCCAAATTATTGGAGTTTCAGCTTCAGCATCAGTCCTTCCAATGAATATTCAGGACTGATTTCCTTTAGGATACCAGTTTCATCTCCTTGCAGTCCAAGGCACTGTCAAGAGTCTTCTCCAACACCACAGTTCAAAAGCATCAGTTCTTCAGTGCTCAGCTTTCTTTATAGTCCAACTCTCACATCCATACATGACTACTGGAAAAACCATAGCTTGGACTAGACAGACCTTTGTTGGGAAAGTAATGCCTCTGGTTTTTAATATGCTATCTAGGTTTGTCATAGCTTTTCTTTCAAGGAGCCAGTGTCTTTTAATTTCATAGCTGCAGTCACCATCTGCAGTGATTTTGGAGCCCCAAAAAATAAAGTCTCTCACTGTTTCCATTGTTTCCTCATCTATTTGCCATGAAGTGATGGGACCAGATGCCATGATCTTTGTTTTCTGAATGTTGAGCTTTAAGCCAGCTTGTTCACTCTCCTCTTTCACTTTCATCAAGAGGCTCTTTAGTTCCTCTTCACTTTCTGCCATAAGAGTGGTGCCATCTGCATATCTGAGGTTATTGATATTTCTCCTGGCAATCTTGATTACAGTTTGTGCTTCTTCCAGCCTGGCATTTCACATGATGTACTCTGCATATAAGTTAAATGAGCAGGGTGACAATGTACAGCCTTGATGTACTCCTTTCCCTATTTGGAACCAGTCTGTTGTTCCATGTCCAGTTCTAACTGTTGCTTCTTGACCTGCATACAGATTCCTCAGGAGGCAGGTCAGGTTGTCTGGTATTCCCATCTCTTGAAGAATTTCCCAAAGTTTGTTGTGATCCAACCGTCAAAGGTTTTGGCGTAGTCAATAAAGCTAAAGTAGGTGTTTTTCTGGAACTCTCTTGCTTTTTTGATGATCCATCAGATTTTGGGGATTTGATCTCTGGTTCTCTGACTTTTCTAAATCCAGCTTAAACATCTGAAAGTTCACGGTTCACGTACTGTTGAAGCCTGGCTTGGAGAATTTTGAGTGTTACTTTGCTAGCATGTGAGGTAAGTGCAATTGTGTGGTAGTTTGAACATTCTTTGGCATTGCCTTTCTTTTGGATTGGATGAAAACTGATCTTTTCTAGTCCTGTGGCCACTGCTGAGTTTTCCAGATTTGCTGGCCTATTGAGTGCAGCACTTTTACAGCATCATCTTTTAGGATCTGAAATAACTCAACTGGAATTCCATCATCTTCACTAGATTTGTTCATAGTGACACTTCCTAAGGCCCTCTTGACTTCGCATTCCAGGAAGTCTGGCTCTAGGTAAGTGATCACACCATTGTGGTTATCTGGGTCATGAAGATCCTTTTTTTTTTTTTTTTTTTAACAGTTCTGTGTATTCTTGCCACCTCTTCCTAATATCTTCTGCTTCTGTTAGCTCCATATCTTTTCTGTCCTTTAGTGTGCCCATCTTTGCATGAAATGTTCCCTTGGTATCTCTAATTTTCTTGAAGAGATCTCTAGTCTTTCCCAGTCTATTGTTTTCGTCTATTTCTTTGCATTGATCACTGAAGAAGGCTTTCTTATCTCTCCTTGCTATTCTTTGGAACTC
Source organism: Bos taurus (assembly GCF_002263795.3). Taxonomy (NCBI): domain Eukaryota; kingdom Metazoa; phylum Chordata; class Mammalia; order Artiodactyla; family Bovidae; genus Bos; species Bos taurus. Next base: position 39,968,545 of record NC_037343.1, on the reverse strand, counting down.
TGCATTCAAATGGGTATATCTTTCCTTTTCTCTTTTGCCTTTCGCTTCTCTTCTTTTCTCAGCTACTTGGGAAAAGGACCACTTCTCAGGTCCTCAGACCACCATTTTGCCTTTTTGCATTTCTTTTTCTTGGGGATGGTCTTGATCCCTGCCTCCTGAACAATGTCACAAACCTCTGTGCATAGTTCTTCAGGCACTCTGTCTATGAGAGCTAAACCCTTGAATGTATTTCTCACTTTCACTGTATAATCATGAAGGATATGATTTAGATCATACTTGAATGGTCTAGTGGTTTTCCCTACTTACTTCAATTTAAGTCTGAATTTTGAAATTAGGAGTTTATGATCTGAGCTGCAGTCAGCTCCTGGTCTTGTTTTTGCTGACTGTATAGAGCTTCTCCATCTTTGGCTGCAAAGAACATAATCAAGCTGATTTCAATATTGACCGTCTGGTGATGTCCATGTGTAGAGTCTTCTCTTGTGTTGTTGGAAGATGGTGTTTGCTATGACCAGTGCGTTCTCTTGGCAAAACTCTCTTAGCCTTTGCCCTGCTTCTTTTTGTACTCCAAGGCCAAATTTGCCCGTTACTCCAGGTATCTCTTGACTTCCTACTTTTGCATTCCAGCCCCCTATAATGAAAAGGACATCCTTTTTGGGTGTTAGTCCTAGAAAGTCTTGTATATCTTCATAGAGCCATTCAACTTCAGCTTCTTCAGCATTACTGGTTGGGGCATAGACTTGGATTACTGTGATAGTAAATGGTTTGCCTTGGAAACGAACAGAGATCATTCTGTTGTTTTTGAGATTGCATCCAAGTGCTGCATTTCAGACTCTTTTGTTGACCATGATGGCTACTCCATTTCTTCTAAGGGATTCTTGCCCACATTCTTACTCCATTTCTTCTAAGGGATTTCTTCTAAGGGATACTATCTAAGGGTAGTAGATATAATGGTCATCTGAGTTAAATTCACCCATTCCAGTCCATTTTAGTTTGCTGATTTCTAAAATGTTGATGTTCACTCTTGCCATCTCCTGTCTGACCACTTCCAATTTACCTTGATTCATGGACCTAACATTCCAGGTTCCTATGCAATATTTTTCTTTACAGTGTTGGACTTTACTTCCATCCCCAGTCACGTCCACAGCTGGGTGTTGTTTTTGCTTTGGCTCCATCTCTTCCTTATTTCTGGAGTTATTTCTCCACTGTTCTCCAGTAACATATTGGGCACCTACTGACCTGGGGAGTTCATCTTTCAGTGTCCTATCTTTTTGCCTTTTCATACTGTTCATGGAGTTCTCAAGGCAAGAATACTGAAATGGTTTGCCATTCCCTTTTCCAGTGGACCACGTTCTGTGGAATGTAGATTCCTTTGCAAAGCTCACAGGAACCTTTTTGCTAAATGTAGGCCCCTCTGCCCACCATTTTGGAATTGAAGATTTGCAGGGTGGTGGAGAGGAGGCCAAGAATTAGAGGAAGAGGTTTGGGGAGGAGGGCAGAGATTGGCTTCAGATAGAGTAGAATGCAATGGTCATGGTGCCATCAGGAAATGCGGGGAGTCCTAACACTGCTGACCCTGGCAGTGACCTTTCCTGCCCAATGGAAAACCCCAAGTAGTCCTCTTGGCCTTTATTCCTGACCTCTCGTGTCTTCTCCAGATATGTCAGATGCCTGTAAAGTCTACTGTCAGCATATCTAGAAAGCACAATTTGGATATTCTAGAGGGTAGCACATGACTACATACATGGAATCTCTTTTTATGCATCTTGAAAAATTCAGAGACACTTTGGACCTGGAAGGTAAGCTCCAAACCCTGATCCTGACAGATGAGTCCAGTCACAGTTTCAAGGGCATCCAGACCTGTCAAGTCCAGGCAGCATCTGCCCTATTTCAGGAGCTTGGCTGTTTCCCCAGAATAAATGGAGGGAAGTGAAAAGAGGTAGGGCTTTCCAGCAGGACTCCAGACTGATCGTTAATGACAAGAGGTACAAGAGGCCGTCTGGAGTATCCCTGGTTCAGTTTCTTAGAGGGGAAACAATAAAACCATTTCAGTCCCAACGTTGTCATTTTAAAAGGCCAAGAAATCAGTATTTATCAAATGTAAACTTTTAAAAAGACATATGTTTTCTAGACCTGCCTTTGTGTCAGCAGTAACAAAGCATGTGGCAAGCAAAATCAAAAAGTCATTAAGGATTTTCCTATCCAAGACAAATTTGCAGAACATGTCAAGGGACAGATTATTCCAGGGTTCTATGCTTGAAGGTAGGTTTGGCATTGGTTTCACAAGCATCTCTTTACATTAAGCATTTCTCAAGACTTCACTCAGGGACCTTGGCCATAGGACCCTTGGGAGATAAGGGTGGGTGGGGGCTGGAATATGGACCTTTTCCAAGGCACTTGGGTCAGTGCTGTGCTGTGGAAACTTCACTTCTACTGATGACAATGACCACAACAAGGACAAAAGTAATGCTAACAAGAGCTGACATATTCAAGTGTCTACCACCAAGATATCTGCTGGGAATTTGGCACCTATGTCCTGATTTTTGTCTCACAACACTCATAAAATAGGGGTGTGTAGTGACCTGGTTTTGCAGAGGAGGAAGCTGAAGCTAAGAGGTCAAGCCACTTTCCCAAGGCCATACTGCCAGCAAGCAAAGGGGCCAAGGCACAAATCCAGACCATCTGACCTCAGATTCTGTGTTATCTCTTACACCAAACTGAGTGGAACTGACCCAAACATGTAGGGTAATTCCAAAGAATGATCTTGGGAAAGTATGAAGAAAACAATAGCACAGGAAATGTGAGGAAGACCAGGCATAGGACCAAGGGACTAGCAAAAAGTATTGGATTCACCAAAAATTTCATTCAGCTTTTTCCATAACATCTCACAGTAAAACCCAAACAAAATTTTTGGCCAATCCAATAGACTGTGGTGAGTGATGTAGAACTAACTCTGCGAACAGAAGAACAGGCTGAAGCCTGTCTTTTACATGATGTCTATTTGTGTGGTAGGGTTGGTGTGTGCAGTGAAAGAGCCGTGCTGGCCTGGCTCTCACCATCCCCCCTCCACTCAAGGCCACCACCTCCCTGACAGGGCAGGACTTGGGGAGGAGGGACGTGTGCTTCAGGTGGGACCTGGTCCCAGGTACATTCCTGTGATCCATAACCAGAGCCCCTCCTGACCTGTCCAGAGCATCCAGTGGACAGGATGAACTGGCTGAAAGAAGTCATGCTGGCTACATACACGTGTCCCTAAGAAACACCTGTCACCAAGCACTCCCCCTAAGCACTCAGGAGCAGGAAACCCTATTAATACAGCAACGTGACAAATGGAGAAACTCTGAACGAAAACCCTGTGAATGATGGAAATGGTGGGAGAGTGGAAATCATGATCTATTTATCTTGATGAAGAATGCTTACTGCCAATCACACACAAAAAAGTATTCTTGGTTTTGATAAAAGTATTCAAGTAATTAGAAATAGCCCTCTCTGGGGACTTCCCTGGTGTTCCAGTGGCTAAGACTCTGTGCTCCCAATGCAGGCAGTCCAGGTGTGATCCCTGGTTGGGGAACTAGATCCCACATGCTGCAACTAAGAACTCGTGCAGCCAAATAAATATATACATATATACGCGTGGGTACATGCATGCCAAGCTGTTTCAGTTGTATCTGACTCTCTGCGACCCCATGGACTGAAGCCCACCAGGCCCCTCAGTTCACAAAATTCTCCAGGCAAAAATACTGGAGTGAGTTGCCATGATCACCTCCAGGGGATCTTCCTGACCCAGGGATCAAATTCATGTCTCTTACGTCTCCTGCATTGGCAGCTGAGTTCTCCACCAACTGTGCCACATGGGAAGCCCCACCCTCCCACCTCCACAAACACACACACATCAAAGAAAATAACCCTCTTTGGTTTAATCTCCACATTACAAAGACAGCTTACATTGGTAACTGTGATTGAACACATTTAGACCTGGATTACTGTTTTTTAGTTGTTCACATAAAATTCAGCCCTATTAAAGAGGGTTGTGAATTCTGAGCGGTTTTTTTTGTTTAGAGGAAGAGGCATGCAGAATGCAGAGGAGAGTTTAATATTCACTTCTTCAATTTTGCATAGTAGGCTAGAGATGGAGAAGTATTCTGGTCCTTGGCAGTTCCTCCAGGACACTACTGATGTGCTTTTCTACGTGGGAGACCTCAGCATACTACAGAATTTCTGTTCCCAAGACACCTCCAGCTTTATCTAGAATCCCCTTTCCCTCTGAGGGCTAAATGTATTGAAAACACTCACCCCTGCTCTGCTTTGTGAACACAGAGATCCAAGAATGTACTGCTACAAGCACAGGTCTGCTGGACTTGACTCCTGCCAGTCACAAGAGCCAGCTGATAAACTTCTGGAACCTTTGTGAGCTGGTTGGGAGGAGACAACAGAGACAACAGAGGATGAGATGGTTGGATGGCATCACCGACTCAATGGACATGAGTTTGAGTAAACTCCAGGAGTTGGTGATGGACAGGGAGGCCTGGCATGCTGCAGACCATGGGGTCGTGAAGTGTCAGACACAACTGAGTGACTGAGCTGACTGACTGACTGTTACACCATTGGCAACTTGCCAGTGGCCTGACTGCCAGTATTTACACCACAGAAAGTGGCAAATGCTACAAATCAGGTTTTTTTCCTTTGAGAACTAAAAATAAGAGACCACAATTCCTTAACCAAACATGCTATGCATTCACAACTTTGTTTTTTTTCCAGCAAGATTTGCTGAGCATCAGCTAATTGATCTTCCCTGGTGGCTCAGATGGTAAAGAATCTGCCTACAACATGGGAGACCTGGATTTGATCCCTGGGTTGGGAAGATCCCCAGGAGAAGGGAAAGGCTACTCACTCTAATAATCTGGTCTAGAGAATTCCATGGACAGAGGAACCTGGCTGGCTACAGTCCATGGGGTTGCAAAGAGTTGGACATGACTTAGCGAATTCCACTTTCACTTTTCATAGTAGAATAAGAGTTATAATGATAGGTAATATACAGTCTCTGGACCAGAAGAGACTTCATTAACTTTGACAAGCTCTCTGATCATTTGTCTGTCTATTGCAGAGACAGGTGAAAATCTTTGGGTCTATTCACACTTGAGACTGAAATATTCTGAAGTCTATTCTACTTTCCAGGATCAAACATCCTGAGAAAGAGATTTCAGAAACTTGTAACCAATTCATCTAAAAATCAAATGTCTACTAAATGGCAGAAAAATCAAGCCCCTAATTCTTTAGAAACCTTTTTCTTCCTCTTTCTATTCTCCTAATGCTTACACTGGATCCTTGGGGCTTTTTTCATGCCAAAAACACCCAAAGATAGTAGGGTAATTCCCTTGGATAACTTGGGTATTTTCTCTTGCTAATGCTTTCCAGATTGCTGGGAACAGGTTCATAGGATTCCATAAATTCTATTTACCATTTATTTTTAAATCTCGTTCAAACATATAATGTTCTCATTAGCTTGCCTCTCTGCTCTGGTTTTTATTCCATAGCTCTGTGTCCAGAATTTAAATGCCAAAGGAAAAAAGAGACTGACTTGCATTATATGACCCTTTGTTGTTGTCCAGTCGCTAAGTCGTGTTTGACTCTTTGCGACCCCATGGACTGCAGCACACTAGGCTTCAGTATCTCCCTGATAGCACAGCTGGCAAAAAATCTGCCTGCAGTGCAGGAGACCCTGGTTTGATTCCTGGGTTGGGAAGATCCCCTGGAGAAGGTATAGACTACACACACCAGTATTACTGCCTGGAGAATTCCCATGGGCAGAGGAGCCTGATGGGCTACAGCCCACGGGGTTGCAAAGAATCGGACATGACTGAGAGAATTTGCTCAAACTCATGACCTCAAACTTATATGGCCCTGGTACTTCCTAGTTCTGCTACTTATCTGCTGAATGACCTTGAGCTATCATGTTTCTAATCAATATGCAACAGAATGTTTCCACCCACAGGAATATCTAAAGGATTAACTGTGGCCCTCTAGTATTCTTAGAAAAGGGACAAGCAATTGGTTACTATCTATCCAGTGCTGGCTAGTCCACAAGACAGGCTCTGCATTGTCTAGATGATGGAAAGCCTGGATTCCTTACCTCTAAGAACCATAATCAGCTTAGAAGGACTTGACACCCTAACTGCTTGCATTTTGCATTGAGGATCAAGACTTGGTGTTGTGCTTGCTCACAGGAAATAAAGCAGGATCAGGTAACCCTCAAAGACCTGAGTTATCAGAGAACGTCACTCCTGGTATTCTCTTCAAAGGAACTTGAGAACAAAAGTTAATAAAGGAGCAAATCCTAGGCCTGCACAGATGAGGGTGTACAAGTGAGTTGAGAGGTGAAGGAATTACAGATTTTCACTAATTATTTCTCTTTATTGCGGGCTTCTGTTCTTTACCTTTGCTGATTTTTCTAGACTATTTCATTTGTAACCCCCCTCTGTTCTTAACGGAGAAAGCAATGGCACCTCACTCCAGTACTCTTGCCTGGAAAATCCCATGGACAGAGGAGCCTGGTAGGCTGCAGTCCATGGGGTCGCTAAGAGTCAGACATGACTGAGTGACTTCACTTTCACTTTTCACTTTCATGCGAAGGAAATGGCAACCCACTCCAGTGTTCTTGCCTGGAGAATCCCAGGGACGGGGGAGCCTGGTGGGCTGCCGTCTATGGGGTCTCACAGAGTCGGACACGACTGAAGTGACTTAGCAGTAGCAATCTGTTCTGAAGATAGTAAGCATTTTTTGGAACACCTGCTCTGTGATACATGCTGAGAATACACTGGACAACAAGATGCCATTTCTTTTCACAAAGGAGCACGTGAGAGAGAAAGAGAAGATGTGAGCAGAGTATGTTAGGGGATGCGATCAGTAGAACAAGGGACTAGAAAAGCTTGTGTATTGGTGGGGGGGGGGTCCCCAAATCAAGCTAACTGTGTTAGGGGGAGCTTCCTGGAAGAGGAGACATCTGGGCTAGTTTAAGGACACATAGATATTAGCCAGGAAAGTGGTAGGGAAGGGATGTTTCGAGCAGAAGAAAAAGAACATGTATAAAGAACACAAGGCCCTTCAAGGGTTCGAAGTAAAGCTAGAGCTTAGGATTTCATCAGGGAAGAGAGGCCAGGAATGCGTAAGTGGGGGAAGCCCTGGAATAAACCTCAGGCCATGCTAAAGAAATTTCAGTTCATCCAGGGGGAAAGAACAAGCTACTGGAATATTATTTTAAGTAGCATTTTAGGCAGGAAAATAGCCTTATTAAAATTGTGGCTTCAAAAGCAAATTTTTTTTGGGGGGGGGTACTATGTCATGCAGCACTTTGGATCTTACTTCCCTGACCAGGGATGGAATCTATGCCCCCTGTATTGGAAGGAAGCACAGAGTCTTAACCACTAGACTGCCAGGGAAGTCCCAGGAAACTTTTAAAAACATTCTAATAGTAAGATTTACTGATATTTACTGAGCACTTGTTATGTGCCAGGCGTATTTTGAGCACTTTTCTTGACATAATGCATTTTGGTCTCACAACGCTCTTGCCCAAAGTCCCAGGGCAGCAGGAAGGTGCAGTGTCAGGACACAGACCCTGAACAGGCTGCCAGCCGCACCCTTGCTCTTGGCCACTAAGATATAAATGTGTCTGAGGTTGTCCTTCATTTACAAATGTCAATTCTCATTGCTTATCTTTGCCTTGTTGTTCTTCAGTTTTAAGCTAATTGACTTCAGTAATTCTCATGTACAAATAAGAGATGGAAACTCCAGATGTCAATTATATAAGGTCTGCTGCTGCTGCTGCTGCTAAGTCGCTTCAGTCATTTCCGACTCTGTGCGACCCCATAGACGGCAGCCCACCAGGCTCCCCCATCCCTGGGATTCTCCAGGCAAGAACACTGGAGTGGGTTGCCATTTCTTTCTCCAATGCATGAAAGTGAAAAGTGAAAGTGAAGTCGCTCTGTCGTGCCCAACTCTTAGTGACCCCATGGACTGCAGCCTTCCAGGCTCCTCCATCCATGGGATTTTCCAGGCAAGAGTACTGGAGTGGGGTGCCATTGCCTTCTCCATATAAGGTCTAAGGGGTTTACAAATTGAAAGCAAAGAGAATTCCCCACTGACTAGACTCTGTTTCTCCCTTTCTGTGGTGGTTTCACGATCTCTCAGTGAAGATAACTCTGGAAGTCCTGTCACTGTATTCGATCCTGAGTTTTGCTGGGAATCCAGAGGAATTCCCATCCTCAGCTCCGTTTCTGTGTATCAGAATGAGTTGCTCCTGCTTTAGAGGGCTGTGAGAGACAAAACTAATTTCCTCTATTTCATTGGGAACCAGTTTTGGGGAATCAAATTCCTAGTTAACATGGAGCATAATTAAGAAAAATGAATCAGAGTTAAATGAGGGATAATTGAAAAATTTTAAAAGGATATTTTTCATTTGTAGAGAGCAAGTTTGTTGCTATCAGGAAGCCCCAGACTGTGCAAAGCTCCTGAGATACGCTTGCAAATATCAAACATTACTTTTAAGTAGTCAATCAATCAAAACTTACTGAGTGCCTGCTCTGTGCCAGGTACCATGCTGCCGAGATACCCGGAAATGTTTAAGTCATGGTTTCTTGCTTCAAGCCGAAAGGAAGAACTCAGTCGGTCACTGAAATTCTTACAGTATGGATGTTTATCATCCTTATCTGCCTAAACACTTTCATCTCCTTCGTGGCTAGTTTTTTTTTAACTTTTTATCTTGTATTGGGGTATAGCCAATTAACAAACAATGTTGTGATAGTATCAGGTTCTCCTGGGACTCTTGCCACATACGTCTCTTCACTTGCAGGAAATCTTCAGACACTTCTTCCCCTGAAAGGATCCAGTTCTGCACGGTCCCTCTAGTTCAGGGAAAGGAGAGATGGTTCCTGACAGGGGCTGACTGGCTGAGCTAGTTGCCACCAAGGCATTACTTCCTCCTACTTTCCCATTTGACTAACAAACGACTGGGGTGCTGTGCCCTGTGCTGTTCTTCTTCTTCTTTTTTAATTGAAGGATAATTGTTTACAGTGTTGTGTTGGTGTCTGGCATACATCAAAACATGAACCAGCCATAGATATACATATGTCCCCTTGCTCTTGAACCTTCCTCCCAACCCCCACCCCATCCCCCCCAATCCCACCCCTCTGGGTTCTTACCAGCCTATTTGGGAATTACTGGGCTGCAGACATTGTTTAAAGGGAAAAGTGAAGAATTTTTATTTCAAGTCACTTGGGAAAGAATACGATTACTCTAAGCATTGAAGTTCCCTGGTGGCTTAGACAGTGAAGAATCTGCCTGCAACGTGGGAGACCCAGGTTTGATCCCTGGGTAGGGAAGATCTCCTGGAGAAGGAAATGGCAACCCACTCTAGTATGCTTGCCTGGAGAATCCCATGGACAGAGGACCCTGGTGGGCTACAGTCTGTGGGGTTGCAGAGTCGGACACAACTGAGCGGCTTACACATACACACACAAGCATTGAAAGCAGAAATATCTCTAAAAAAAGGTCAGCTCTATGGAGAATCTCTGAAAAGCCCAACTATGTAACCAGAAGCCAACTCCATCCCTTCCCCAAACGTACAGAGTCCTCCTCAGAAAGGTGTGAATTCTAAGGGCCTAAATGCAATGCTTGAAGCTCAGTTGTCATGGAAACAAAACTAGGACATAAATAGCTCATTCAGTCTCATACCATCTTTCTTACCAGGCACTGCTGGGGGTGGGGGCGGGGCAGTACGGCGCAGACACAACCACAGAGTGGAAAGGACAGCAGTCTGTGATCAGAGATTCACCTATCAGAAGGCTTCGCCCTCTCAATATTTTCCAGGAAACCCTAGCTTTCTCCTTCCTCAATGGAAGAAGACACGGAGAGCTACAAGGAAGTGAGGTTTGGAGTTAATTTTATATTAACTCCATTAACAACATTCTTCTTTTCCTGTTTTCTTCCTTTCTCTACATCTACTGTACTTGATCAGCTCATCCCCAAGAGGGTCATAGTGATCTCTCTTCTCAGATTCCAAAGAGTTGACAAACCAGTTCCTTAACAATCACCTCTGCCTCCACAGTCATCACTAGCTCCGAGGGACAGTCAACCTTCTGAACTGGGGAAACGACTTAGGAAAAAAAGTGGAGGCGTTCTCAGAGAGATGCCAAACTCAGCTGCTCCCATACACAGCACCTCGTTCAGACTTCCCAGGGATGTTACTGCCAGCATTTTTGTGTAGTTCGGTAGCGGATGACACATTGGTTTTACAGGTATAAGGGCTTAATCATCTTTGACCAGTTTCCAACAGTGCCAGACCATAATGAGTGTATATGGTATTGCCTGCTAAGCCCCGCCCCCTTCCTTTGAAAACTGTCTCTCCCCACCACTTTATCTTTTTGGACTTATTTCATCCCATTGCAATGGTCATAATTGATTGCTTGATTTGATAGGGTGCGTTTCCAAGTTGGGCTAGGTGCCTTCTTTTCGATTTTTTAGCTTGGAACTACAGTGGCCAAAAGGCTATATGGCATTAATCTTAGAAGATGCTTCTTATCAGTCTTCAGGCTTTCCACCATGTGGAAATAGGCAGTCTGCAGCAGGGAAAGGAAAAAGATAACTCCAGAAATAAGGGAAAAGGTAGAGAGAGAATCCCCACCAAGTTAGGTCCCTGGGTCCAGCAGTTCCTGGGGTCTGCTATATCCCTGCCTTTTTTGTGGCTTAGTTGCTCTGGGAGAAAAGCCAGGATCCTTCAAGCACATTTTCTTTCTTTTTTTTAATTGTATGAACTGAGTTTCTGTCACTTGCAGCCAAAGGATTCTGGCTCTTATCTGGCATGTAGAACGTATTTGTAAATGTTAGCTGAACGACAAATGAGTAGTTTCTCAGTGTCCAAATTAAGAATTATCATGAGGATGGAAGATGTTTGGAAAGGCCACTTGGTTTTCCCTCATTCTGGGGGCAAATCCACAGGCATCCAGTCAAGGAGAAAGTGCTCTTTTTTTAAAGCCCTCCTGGAAGAAGATTTTATAACTTCCCTAGGTTAGTTAACAAAGGAAATGAGAGGAACATGGATGACCATGACAACTTGAATTTCTCCTTCTTAAAAGTCTCCTGCCTTCATGATTTTCCATTTCTTAGTCTAAAAATGTTATTTTAAATCTTCACATCTTTCATCTCTTTCAATTTTCATATCACATGAAATCTATTTGCATTTTCCAATTTTTTTTATTATTAAGATTATATGTTGCTCGCTGACTACTTTTCTTGAAAATTACAGCAGCACATCATTAAGGAGTATACGATACATGTTCTTTTATCCAGCAAAGATTTACTGAGAGCCTTGTACACGGCAGGCACTAAGACCAGTGATACAGAAACATTACAGCTAGTTCCTGAGAGAAAATGAACCATTTAAAACCTGCTCTAAACCTGACATGGAATTTGATCTGTCTGAAATGGAAATAATTACAGCTCCTGTCATTTTCTTCATTGATTCATTCACTGTTCGGTCATTCAACAAATATTTTTAGGTTTCTATTTTAGAGGTATTGTTCTGGCTCTGGGTTTATGGAGTTGGTTGAACCAGGCCTCTGCTTTCTGGTGGGAGAAGACAGAAAAAAAGCAAGTTTTATCAATTAACTAATCATTTTAGACAGTATTGGATAGTGATAATTGCTGTGATTTTAAAAACCAGAATAAAGGATTAAATGTCCTGGATTGTAGGCAGGCTATTATAGATGAGATAATCAATAAGGTTTTCTCTGGAAAGGTGACATTTAAATAGAGTTTATGCAAAAAGTTGAGCCATGCAAAAATCTGATCTGTTAGCAGTGCTGCCAGATGGCCTGAGGAAATAGTCTCTGGATATTCCTTCTGGTAAAAAAAAAAAAAAAAAAATTAAAAAGCCCAGATTTTTACCCTTCTGACCTAGTTCCTGTTTCACAATAGTTTTTACGGTTCCTTTCCTGATAGCTCAGTTGGTAAAGAATCCACCTGCAATGCAGGAAACCCCGGTTCGATCCCTAGATCGGGAAGATACCCTGGTGAAGGGATAGGCTACCCACTTCAGTATTCTTGGGCTTCCCTGGTGGCTCAGCTGTTAAAGAATCTGCCTGCAATGCAGGAGACCTGGGTTCGACCCCTGGGTTGGGAAGATCCCCTGGAGAAGGGAATGGCAACCTACTCCAGTATTCTGGCCTGGAGAATTCCATGGACTGTATAGTCCATGGGGTCACAAAGAGTTGGACACAACTGAGCAACTTTCACTTTCAAAACCTTAACCAGCATCTGTAATTTCCAGATAAGGAGCCCAGAATTAGTCTCCAGTGAGGGTCTGTCAACATTACATCTCGTGGCTTCAGCAGCTTATATTCATACCTCTAGATGCCAGCATGATAATAAAACCTACCGTGTAGCTTTCCCTCATTTCAGGAAGAGCCTAAGTTGCCAGACACAGACAAGCTCTGATCTTTCAGAGAAAAAAAGTGGCTTTGGGAAGCACTAAGTGAGCACCCAGTGCCATGGTTAAGAAACCTTGGTTTCTCCATCTATAATTCTGGAGTGGTTGCAATAGATAAAATATTACCTTCATAATTTAAACTCATAGGAAAGAAACTATAGTCCAGATCCTTACACAAAGAAGTCTCCCAGATGTCCAGTGTCCTTTGGTTGCATTAGAATGTACTGACTATTACTAGAGTTGGTGGGGCTATCACATGAGCATTGAGAACCTTGATTATGAGGATTTACTTTTGCTTCTGAAACCATGTAATTCACACACCTGATCTCAGGACTTAATGAAGCTCGGGTTCTTGATGTCTCATCGCAGAAAGAATTCAGTGAGAGACAAAGAGATAGGTAAGAAGTGGATTTATTTAGAGAGAAACACACTTCACAGACAGAATGTGGGCCAGCTCAAAAGGCAAGAACAGCACCAGGGTAAGGGGTTGTCAGTTTTTATCAGGGTGGGTAATTTCATAGGGTAATGAGTGGGAGGAGTATTCCAGCTATGGGCTTCATAAACATACATGCAATGAATGAATAGGTGATGGGTCACTCTTGGCATTGCCAGGGGTATTCTCAGGGCTCGGGCATGAGTTTGCAGCACTGAGGAGGACCAGTTACCAGACCCAAAGCAGACAGTCTAAGGTCCAGAGGCACTAGAGGTGGGTTAGGGAGGAGGGGAGCTGATGTGTGAGGCGGCTCTGAAAGCAGGCAGAGAGCAGGATGCTGGAGGACGGCCCTGAGCTGGGGGAGCAGGTGCCATTCCTTTCTCTTTGTAGTCCTGGGCTTCTGGTGTAGGCATGCTGAGGACTGGGAGCAGAGCCCACCTGGAGTGTGCCCAGAGGATTCAGATAACACTAAGAGGTACGTTTTAAAAAAAGGCTAGCAATGAGATTCCTAACCATAACAATATTTTACAAAATTTCTTGTCTTAAAAGCAAATCACGGAGGGTTTCCCTAGTATCTCAGTGGCAAAGAATCTGCCTGCCTAGGCAGGAGACACGGGTTTGATCCCTGATCCAGGAAGATCCCACATGCTGTAGAGCAACTGAGACCGTGCACCAGAACTATTGAGCCTGTGCTCTAGAGCCCGTGAGCCACAACTACTGAGCCCATGTGTTGCAACTCCTGAAGCCCGTGTGCCCTAGAGTCTGTGCTCCACAGCAAGAGAAACCACTGCAGTGAGAAGCTGGACACCACCACTAGAATAGCCTCCTCTTGCCATTAGAGAAAAAGCCCTCACAGCAATGAACATCCAACACAGCCAAAAATAAATAACTTTTTTCTTTTTTAAAAAAAGCAACTCACAGAAACAAAGCAGTGGAATGTTTAGGTGCTCATGGGCTTGGCTCCAAATATGCTTCAGAGTCTCCCACATTAAAGAGACCTTCTCTTCATACCCTCCACTCATCCTCATACCAAACTCCTTTCTTTAACTCACTGCAATGCAGTTTAACAACTAATACATGAACTAAAGTTATCCCCAACATCTTACTATGGACTCTGGTGACCTTTTCATTCCTTTCCTGCTTGACTTCCCTATGACATTCAGAACTATTGATAATCGTCTATGCCCTAAAACTAGGAAACTCCCTCTGCCCTCCCCCTCCCCTCCTGGCATCCTGCGCAGACTTTTATCAAAGCAATTCTAACATTTCATTGTGATTATCTGTCAACCTACCTCTATTGCCCAATTAGATCACAAACTTCTCAGGAGCAGAAAACAATGGTATTCATTCTTAGATCTATAGCACCCAACACAATACCTGTTGCTTAGTAAGTTTTCACACAGAATGTTCATTGAATTAAAGTAAAGCAAATGACACAGGCCAATGGAACAGAGAGCCCAGGAAAAAAGTCCACGCATGCACAGTCAATTGATTTACAACAAAGGAACCAAGAATATACAATGGCAACAGGACAGTCTCTTTGAGAAATGGTATTGAGAAAATGGGTAGCCACATGCAAAAGAACGAAACTGGATCACAATCTTACACCATAACAAACATTAACTCAACATGGACTAAAGACTTGAACGTAAGGCTTTTAGGCCTTTAGGCCTTTATGGTTTTAACCATAAAATTCCCAGAAGAAAACACAGGCAATGAGCTCCTTGACACCAGTCTGGGTGATGATTTTTTGCATCTGACATCCACCAAAAGCAAAAGTAACAAAAGTAAAAATAAACAAGTGGGACTAAATCCAACTAAAAAGCTTCTGCACAGCAAAAGAAACCATCAACAGAATGGAAAGGCAACCTACTGAATGGAAGGAAATAATTGCAAATAACATATTAGGTACAGATCCAATATCCAAAATACTTTTTAAAAAGCTCATACAACTCAATAGAAAAAAAACCACAAACAATCCAATTAAAAATTTTTTAATTAAATTTAAAAATTTAAAAATCTTCATCTGAAAAGACATGTTTCCATGCAGATGGCTAACAGGTATATGAAAAGATGCTCAACATCATGAATTATCAGGGAAATGCAAATTGAAACCACAATAAAATATCGCCTGACACCTGTCAGAATGGCTATTGTCAAAAAAACAAGAGGGCTTCCCTGATGGCTAAGTGGTAAAGAATCCACCTGCCAATAAAGGGAGATGCAGGCTCAATCCCTGGTCCGGGAGGATCCCACATGCCACACAGCAACCACGCCCATGCACCACAACCACTGAGCCGGGAGTCAAAACTACTGAACCCACGTGCCCTAGAGCCTGCGCTCCGAAACAAGGGAAGCTGCTGCAGTGAGCAGCCTGAGTACTGCAACTGGACAGTAGCCCCCACTTGCTGCAACTAGAGAAAAGACGGCACAGCAGCGAAGATCCAGCACAATAAATAAATAAAAATTTAAAAATAAGCAAGAGGTAACAAATGCTTGCAAAGATGTGGACAAAAGGGTACTCCTGTCCACTGTTAGTAGAAATGGCGTTTCCTTAAAAAACTGAAAATAGAACTACTCTACGATCCAGCAATTCCACTTCTGGGTATTTATTGGAAGAAAATAAAAACACTAACTTGAAAAGATATCTGCACAGCCATGTTCATTGCAGCATTATTTATATAGCCGAGATATGGAAACAACCTAAATGTCCACCAATAGACGAGTGGATAAAGAAGTCACACACACACACACACACACACACACAATGGAACATTATTCAGCCACAAAAAGAACAAAACCTTGCCATTTGCAACAACATAAATGGACCACAAGGGAATTATGCTAAGTGTAATAAATCAGAAACACAAACCATATGATTTCTTTTTTTTAATGTGAAATCTGAAACAAAACAAAACAAAACCGAAGCTCACAGATACAGAGAACAGATTGATGGTTATAAGAGGCAAGGGGTGATGGGGAGCAGAAGAAATGGATGATTATTTTTTTTTACCTTAAATAAATTGGATTCAAAAAAATTTAAATGACCATACCTATGAACTGGTTACAAACTCATTCACTTGTGTTATCTTCATAAACAGTAATGGCTGCTAGCACCAACAAGATCAAAAAGAAACGTTTTAGATCAATGGAAAAATTTCTCCTGCCCTTTGTCCATCTCTATAAGCCCAGAACCCCTCACTTCTTTTCTTCTTCCATTTCTTCATCCCTTCCTCTCTTTTTCCTTTTTCTTTAAATCTAAGGGGAAAAACTCCCATTTTATTTTATGTAAAATTCTTTAAGCAGTAAAGTCTTAGTAATATAAAATGCTCAAAATGGTACACATTTACTTTTATGAGTATTTATATTTTATGATAATGTATATATTATTTTTTCTTTTTATTTTGTATTGGAGTATAGCTGATTAACAATGATGTGATACTGCCAGGTTCAACCATACATATACATGTATCCATTCTCCTCCAAACTCCTCTTCCCTCCAGGCTGCCGCATAGTACTGAGCAGCGTTCCCTGAGCTATACAGTAGGTCCTTGTTTGTTATCCATTTTAAATTTAGCAGTGTGGACATGTCTATCTCAAACTCCCTAACTACCGTTACCCTGCAACTGGTGACCGTGAGTTCGTTCTCTAGGTCTATGAGTCTCTTTCTGCTTTATAAGTTCATTTGTATCATTTCTTTTCAGATTCTGCATATAAGGAATGTCATATGATACTTCTACCCTGACTTACTTCACTCAGGATGAAAATCTCTAGGTTCATCCCTGCTGCTGAAAATGGCATTTAATTTACATACTATTACATTTAAATAATCTAGGAATAGTCCTGGTGAATCTTCATTTCAGAATGGAACCCAAAGACTGAAGAGTGACCCCAACTCTTCTCTGTCACCAAAGATCATCTGGTCCCCCCAAAACTCATGGGACAGCCCATATCTAGCTACCAGATTCTCAAACCTTGGGAATAAGATTTTAAAACACAATATTCCACTGAGTGAAGAAAATTATCTTTCTTTCCTGAGTAAGAAAAAATATTTTTACATTTCTTATAACTGAATGGTCCCTGATGAAATAGAAGTTTCTTTTCTTTTGTTTGGTTCTCAGCCAAGTCAGAGAATACAAGGTAGAACTTCACAAAGGGCTTCAAAAAACAGCATTGTTGATTCCCACTGGATCCTAGACCTAAAGGTTTAATTATAATAACAAGACTTTAAAGATCAAGCTTGAATATTAATAAGATTATTTTGCCACACATACTTCTTTACTTCTGTAATGGATATGAGAAGAAACTACTGCTACACCAAAAAGTAGATAAAATAAAAAATAATAAATAAATAATTAAAGCAAACCAAACAAATGGAAGAAAGTCCTAGGCTAACTTATTGCCTGTGTGGGCAACAAAGCCTATCCCCAGAACTGGACTCTCTATTTCTCTTCTACTTTTCGAGAGTTTCTCAATACTGAAACTGATGCCCTCTTTTTTAGTTAACATAACAACTTCACAACTCCCTTGAAAGTCACTAATATGCAAAAGAGAATAGTTTTGAGCTAGAGTCTAGTTTCTGTACATCCTCACCAGCTAAAATGACTTTGTTCATACTTGCTTTCATTATGTTCTATTTTAACACAACAAGAATATTTTAAATGTGTATGTATGCAAAATATTAAAATATTGCACGCACTTTCTTACTCCTCCCCCATAGATCATGATATGCTCTTATGGGAATCCTTCGGGCTTCTTCTAGTTTTACTCTGGCCAGACTCCCTTCCATGGGCAGCCCTTTGAACCTGGTTCTGTGACGGGGCTTTCCCACAGACAATCAGACTTCCAAGATGATGAACTCCTGCCCTTGGTATTTACAAGTGAGCCCTTCCTCCTTCATACATCCTCCTCCACTTCCCTGGTCACTGCTGCTCTCCTCCACTTTGGGCTCTGACTGCAGACCAGAACACCTAGGCTGACTGCTGGAAGATTCATCCTCTGACCTTGCCACACTCTTGGGTCTAGTCTACCTTCCTACCTTCTACCATTCCCCTTCCTAGCCTTGTCTATCCTGGTAGGCAAGTTTCATGCCAGAGCTCAGCTTCTTATGGCCCCACCCTGGCTTCCCGTTCCAAAGACATCACCCATGCTAATGACCCTGAACATCTAACAGGTTGAGAGAACAGAGGCCTGTGCCTGGAGCAAGCATGTGGCATTCCTCAGCCAGGTAAACCCAAGATGGGGCTCAGCATGGCTTGGTTTGCAGCCGGTTTCATCCCTCAGAAGGTAGAGAATTCCACTGAGGAACTGCTACTTTGGACTTAACTCTAACAAGGTTGAGGTGATTGACTGCTAGGAAATCTTAGGTATATTGTGTTGAACGAGAAGTGGGCACCATTTGCAGCAACATGGATGGAACTAGATTATCGTATTAAATGAAGTATGTCAGGCAAAGACAAATATATCATTCATATGTGGAATCTAAAACAATGATAGAAATTAACTTATTTTCAAAACAGAAACAGATTTATAGACATAGAAAACAAACCTATGGTTACCAGAGGGAAGGTAGGGGAGGGGATAAATTAGGAGTATGGGATTAAGATACACACTACATCACAAAGGTGACCAACAAGGTCCTCCTACCCAGCACAGTAATAACCTATAATGGGAAAGAACTGGAAAAGTGTACATGTAACTGAATCACTTTGCTGGACACCTGGAACTAACCAAGTAGTGTGAATCAAATATACATCAATGTAAATAAACAAGTAAATAATAAGACTAAGGAGAACATGGTCATTTCATCAAATATTTCAAGAGTTTTATGCAAGAGACCAATCCCATGCAGGCAGTGCCATAAAAAAAAGCAGCAAATGCACTTGTTACAACAGAATGAGCAGTTCTGCAGAGGTGCCCAGGCAAGGACTGTGTTTCTTAAGTGGACAGCACTGAGTGGAACATTACCTCTCCTGTTTAATGGAAGGAGAACACTGGTGAACTTGAATGTAAAGAGAGAGGAAAAGTAAGTGACAAGTGCTTTGAAAACCTTAAAATGCTCCATAAGCATGAGACATCAGTTACTATTTGCCAGAACTAGCATTTCAGTAGCAAAACTTCCAAAGGCCAGAGATAAAATTTATCTTTGACCTGGATGTTTGCCTGAACTTTGTGGTATTCAAGGACTCTGTGTCTTGTTTGTCAGGAAGACAATTAATTATGTTGATAGGTTTATTAACACTTTTGCAGAGTTTTTTGCTGTTGTTCATTTCCTCTTATTTTGTTTTTGAGTCAATGAAACCATTCCTGTGGTTTAAAATTCAAAGAGTAAAGAAAAATGAAAACTCTTCTTTTGCTAATGTCTTTTCTTTTCTTTTTTTTTTTGCTAATGTCTTTTCTCTAGCCATTCAGTTCCACTCCTGAGCCAACTAATGGGAACCAGTATCTCTCTTGCTGTTTAGACACATCTTGTTCTTCACACAATTTTCTCCATGTGAGAATCTGAGTTGTAAGGGTTTCCTGACTGTAGCCATATGACATCCCATAGGATGGTCGCTGAGACACAGGACTGAGCAGAGGCCAATCCCAAGAAGTTTAGGAACAAGTCTTCCTCAAAACTGCAAACATTTGTCAATGCCTAATTTTACTATTCTGCACTCCACTGGCCAGGCAGTTAGTTAAATGTCTTGCCAAAGAATGCAAGATAACATCCTTTGTGGGTGGATATGGCTATCTCTCCTCTGACCAACTTTCCTGACACAGTCACACAATTGCATCTTTGTTCCTACCCAGCGAGCTGGACGGTTGGTGCTAGGAGAGCACTATTGCTGCAATCACCAGGGTTCAGTTAGAGAGTAACTCACACTTGTTTCCATACTGGCCTGTGTGCATGCTCTTTGTTTGTGTATATGTTTGTTATTTATCCAATTGAAATGATAAGTCACTCAAAGGCAGGGTCCTAGTACCTAAACCTTTCATATCCTCAGAGCCCCCAATATTAGGATCTCACCTCCTGTTTTTTTCATTCTGCTTAGCAATTGAGAAATGAACTTTTCTTCCTTCTTAGTATCGCTAGAATGTGAGTAGTTCCCATGGCGATATGGTGGGAGCGTGAGACATTGTTCTCATCCTCATGAAGTGACACATTTTTCTAGAGAGACAAGAATTACAAATATGAAACAGGGGCAGTGCTTACTAAGGTGCTAAATTGAGGTGGGTTTGAGGGGGACATGGCTGAAACAGGATTGACTGTCCTCGTTTTCTCTAGAG
This sequence comes from Bos taurus, assembly GCF_002263795.3. NCBI lineage: Eukaryota > Metazoa > Chordata > Mammalia > Artiodactyla > Bovidae > Bos > Bos taurus. Next base: position 39,948,368 of record NC_037343.1, on the reverse strand, counting down.
ATTAAGTTTTTCTATTTCTAGACATTCTAATTTAATCTTGATTCTTAAGACTGTAGTTCATAGATTGACTAACAGAAACAAGTCTGTGCTTCCTCCTCTTCTGGGAAATTTTCTGTATTCTATTGGGCATGGTCATCCTCATCCTCAGACTCTCCCAACCTAGGAACTACACCCATGCAGGATACTCCAACAGGGCTTCCTTAGAGGAGACAAGGCCATTCTGCCAAACCCTGTTTCACATCTACTCTTTGGAGTTACATGATTCTTGGGCATTTTTAGGAAGATGGGCAGCTCCAGTGTTAATATCGCAGGGCCCAGGAGCCAACAGGCCCCTGACTGGCCTCCCATTAACTTTGACAGTCAGGGGCCAGGAAAAAGACGAGTGACCCTGAGGAGGGTACAAGACAGTAAAGGCCTGTGGGATTTCCCAAGGTTAAACTGGGGAATGGAGACGACAATGGCTTTGAGTTACATACTTGATTTTTTTGTACAGATTCTCCTAAATATAGCATTTCTCTCCAATTCTGGCAGTAAGGCAACAACTATGCTGATTGATTGGTTTTTAAGTTCCCTGTTGGGGTGAAAGAAGATAAAAGAGTAGCAGTAAGTCTGACTCATGTTTGTGGGTTTTTATTATAACAAGAGTCATTTATTTTTAAAACAGAAAAATCAGGCTTTAGCCTTGAAACAAACAAATCTAGCCAAGATTATCCATGTTAAAAAATTAATCCAAACAGTACATGACTTTGAATCAGGAATAACATTATGACTAGATTTTTACCATGAAGAAATTATCCTGGTCAATTTATGAGAGGTTTGTGGATGAAGCTTAGGAACATACAGTAGATAAAAGAATAACTGACAAGTCCAAATTATTACCTCCAAGGATTCAATTAGGTAAGGAAGAGATTGCACCAAAGAAGATGGTAGACTCAACCATTTAACCCCTATGGTACAAAGAGAAGCATGTTTAAGATAATTTCTTATAAACATTATCACCAGTAGAAAAAAAACAGGCAATACCCATATAGATCTATTTGTGAGTTTAAATTGAAATCATTGCATTGGGTAGGTTGTATGGAGAAGCAGTCAAGGGTTGGACTTCCCAATCTAGGACAATCTGCCCTCAGTGCCATTACAGGATATAGTTGCAGGAGTAAAGTGTGAAGGAAACTCACCAGCTGGGTAATTGTTCAACAAAGCTACTGATGGGACATCACCAGTGGGCTCAGGCCACCTTGGGTCAAGGCTTGGACCTCAGATTCTGAGAAATGATTTCATAGTAACCAAAAGCACATAAGCTAACAAGCATTCATATAGAAAAATGAGAGTTCAAAGGGAACTTGAGTTCTTATGCCAACTGGTCAACCCATCCTCTTCTTACCAGGACACTATTTGAGAAACCAAGTTAAGGTTGGTAAACAGATGATGTGAGGAAAGAGAGTTAAAAGATGTTCAAATAGAGGTAAAGGATGTTCAAAAAGTTAATATCTCCAAACTTTGCAAACCTTCTCTTCTCTTTGAAACTTTGTTGCCTTCTCTCTAATCTCTCCCAAGGGACCAGACTTCTCAGGTAGATGAGTGAAAGCACCTTAGCATTCCTTTTCCCAGAAGGCTGAAGATGCAAGGGTACATACACCCTGTACATTACTAGTTCTCAAAGCATGGTCTTGGGACCCTTGGAGTCTCTGAAATCCTTTTTTGGGATTTCTTTGAGGTCAAAATTGTTTTCATAATGATACTGAGATGTTACTTGCCTTTCTTTTCTTGTCTCCTAGCAGTACAGTGGAGTTTTCCAGAGGCTGCCTGACATGTGACAATGTTATCACTCTGACAGAAATTGGAAGGTCTACTTGTGTACTGTTGTGATTTGAAATTTCTCCATCTTAACTTAGAACACAGTAACGGTCAATGAATATAACCCACTCAACATTTGGGAGTGCAAAATGTTCCTAAGATCAAAAATTGTAAGAACCACAACATAGACCATCATTGTCAGTCACCATGCTAGAACGCTAACAAAATACCACCATGTTATTCTTTTCAATGAGATCTGGGGAACACCCAAGGATTCTAGGTGAAGATTTCCTAAGGAGATTTAGGAAGTATTCTATCTAAGTAGATAATATTCAGATTACCTCAAAAGCTCTAAATAACTGTGCTGCAGGCATGCACCCTCCTCTAACATATGGGAATGTGTGCCCCAGATCCTTTTACTGGATATGTTAATTTGCTAAGAAAAAAGATAAGGAAACATTTTCATCTGTCCTTCGACAACTATCTGAAATGGGATCACAATTCATGCACACAGCCTTCATTTGAAAGGAATTGCATTCTATTTTTGGAATTCTTGAACTCTAAATGAACTGAAACCAAGAATCCATAGCCTACCAGGAATATAGGGTAATCAAGAAAGCTTTTCCGGCTTGGGGGTTTGTGTGTCTGTGCATGCACGCATGCGCAAGAAATGAGGTCAGTTTGGTCACCAGGCTATCTGTTAGAGACTTCTGAATTACATTCTTCAAACACAGCACAGAGGTTCATTCCCACAGGTTGGCCCAGTGCCCATTTAGACAGGATCTTGGGATTCCATAAGGCCACTGCCTCCTAAGCAATGGAAGGGATCTTTTTTTACATGAGCCTTCCTGAAGCTGGGCATGGAGCATATATGCCCACAAATATAATATTACAAGCCTAGAATTTTCCTTTGTCTCACACACACAGACTGTGACAGAGCTGGATATACATCCTCAAACCAAAGTAACCAAAATACAGAATAGAAGCATTTGATTTGAATTTGACTGAACACAGATGAGAAGAACATCCGTTACATTCCAGACACTAATGGAGGTTACATGAGGAAGGCAAGACAAATACTTTTTCTGTCCTCAAGAGTAAAAGTGAAAAAAATGAAAGTGTTAGTCGCTCACCTATGTCCAGCTCTTTGTGATTCCATGGACTCAGCCTACCAGGCTCCTCTGTCCATGGAATTCTCCAGGTAAGAATACTGGAGTGGGTAGCCATTCCTTTTTCCAGGGGATCTTCCCGACCCAGGGATTGAACAGTGGTCTCCCACACTGCAGGCACATTCTTTACCATCTGAGCCACCAGGGAAACCCTGGGTAGCTATGAGCTAACGTGACATGAACACACAACCTTCACCTACCACTTACCAGTTACCGCAGTACAGCAACCTTTGTCATCTGAGTTAACTAACTGAGATAAGGACAGAAGGGTGACCACCATTTCTCTCTTTTATTCTTACTATGCTGACCTCCTGGAACCATCTCTGGCCTTCTGTCCTGAAAGAATTGATTTTCACAGAAAATCCATGTCTTAGAAACAGAAAACTGTTGTCTATTATAGAAACTCTTTAGCAAAATAAAATAAATGACACTCAAAAAAAAAAATAAATGACACTCAAAATGTTCCATTTTAATCATCACATGTTTATAATCATGTCAATTAAACTATTTTATCTTTAGGAGAAATGAGAAGATACTGGTAAGAGCTAGAACTTTAACAATGGTTAGGAAGGCAAAATTGAGTCATCTTGTTCATACTAAGAGGAAGTGATGTGAAGGCACTAGTGTCAGAAACTCACTGGGTGAGGTGGCTTTCTCTCTCAGCATCTGGAAGGTGATGAGTGCCCACCACTCACTGACTCACTGCTTTGCTCACTGGTTCTTTGCTGGGCAGGGAAGACAGTTGTGTCTCCTGCAGGGTTTCGTAGGCATCTGACAGAAGTCTGTGGAAGACAGCTGTCCTGGGGCCCAGAATGGGCAGTCTGTAGTGAACGTTCTCTGGAGAACAGAGCAAGAAGGAAGGAGAGGGCTCCTTAGATTCTATTTTTAAAATACACTCAAAATAACTGGTGTCACCAAAGACTTCTCAACCTTATAAAACAGCTTCAAGATTCACATGAAAACCTTCTCTAACAGAACCATCTTACCCCACCACACTTAAGCTTTTACATATCTTGGTCAAAGAGGCCAGAAAAGAGTGTTTAGAAACAAAACTCAAATATTCAGAGAGACTGCCAATTAAATTATAAATGAAGATAATGTGCGACTGGAATTGTAACATGAGTTAAAGGGAAAAGAGGATACAATCCTCAGAAGACTTTTCAGGGACACACGTGTGGTTCTGCTCTTCAAACAAACAAATGTGATCTTACAAAAGCCAACAGTAGGGCAAATGCACTTGTATTTCAAAAGGAACCTTCATTTTATGAAATAATTTATTTTAGGGCTCCTTAAAACTCTGGCTCTGTCTATGGGGTCGCACAGAGTCGGACACGACTGAAGTGACTTAGCATAGCATAGCATAGCATAAAACTCTTACCATCCTGACCTTTTCTTTGGTTATCAGTTTATTTACAGATGGTTGGTATATTCATTTTTGTGACTACTCATTGTGAAGGAGAGTACATCAGTGTCTAAAATAGCATATTCTCATCGGAAGTCACGGAATGACTAAGGGAGCTGGTGTCCTGAATTCTCTGGAAAAGCTCCGTGGTCCAGGTGAATGAGAGCTAAGAGATGTCAGAAGATCACAAACCAGTTCAGTGTTATTACTGTAATGAAGAGGAAACCGAGGTCCAGGGTCATGATGAACTAAAGATCAGAAGCCAGATCTCCTTAATCCTAACACTTCGTGTCACGTCTTAGCCCTGGTGGAGTGGTAGACCAGGCCAGGTGGTAGGCTTAAGCCAGGTGGTTAGCAGCTGTACCTATGTGTATGGACAAGAGCTTGTGAGTGTTATGGAACTCTGGACTCAAGGCCAGAGTCAAGATGAAGAAACCCCATCACTTAATAGAGATAGGCTCTTTCCATTTACTTAGTTCTCACTAGGAATTATTGAGGATCTATGAAATTTAGCTGAATCCAGAAGAACACCAGGGATTACTGTCGTGATCAACAAAATGAGTTGGGCAGTCACTGGCAGTGATGTTTGCTGGATGACTCAGCCATTTGGTATTTGCAGCATGTCCACAGGCTACGCAACGTAGGGACACGTCTAAGCTGTATAAGCCAGGGGGGGCTGGGGCAGTGTCAGCAGCTTTTCTGGGTCGATCAAAAGTGAAGGCTGCTGGTAGTGAGTGTCTGGCTGTCAGGGGTGGGAGTGGGCAAAATGCTTCTCTGGTTTTAAAGGTGGGAACATAGAGACCCAGAGAGTTTCAACAAGATAGCTAAACCTGTCTAGCAAGGCTAGGATCTAAACCCAGGTCTCTCTGTTCCTAGGCACCTTTTTTTTAACCTCAGAAAGCATACACAAGAGCAAAGCTCAGCTCAGAAGGGTCGCGACTGGAATCAACTACCAATCTATCAAGCCTCAGCTCTAAAAGCACTCCCTGAAGTCCTACCTCCAAGACTGTGGTTCTTGGATGAAAACTATGGGCAAGAACAATGTCTATTGAGAACTTAATATAATCTACATTCATTGAGTCTAGCTCTTATGTTGGTAGTTGAAAATATATCCTCAGGGTTAACGAATTCATGAGAAGCATCTTATCACATTGTGCTGTAAAATCAGAAAATAAACATTTTTGCTTAGGGAAGGGCATGTAATTATGTGTGAGTATGTGTGCACACGTAGGTTTCGTCCTTTGTGAGGCAGACCTGAAAAAAATCCAGGCTTAAGGGAAACTCAGAATGAATGTGCGGCTGATAAGAGAGAACCCTGAAACCAGCCTCACATGGGTTCATTCGCCCAGTGTTCCCTAGGCTTCAAGAGAATGAGGTGGTTGCAGGCAGATGGGGGAACTTTCATGAAGGATGCACTTAACTCTTGGATCTTCAGTCCACTTTGACTAAATGACAGGCAATAGAGAGGCCAATATTTCTGTATACATAAGAAGGAATTGGAGATCCACTAGAGTGGAAATCTCCTAACCTCAGCTGTCCACTTAGTCTCTGATCCTCCCTTTTGACACTGCTTCAAGATACGCCTTCTGTCCTCAAATTTCCTTTCTGATGTCTTCTCAGTTCAATTCTGGCTCTAACTCCCCTGCAACCTCCCAGGACAGAGCTTAGACTTTCCCATTAGTATGAAGTAAAGAAAGTGCTCTTGATTTTCCTTTCTATGTGTATCAAAAGAAAAACTGAAAGTGGCTTCAGTTAATCTGGAAACAGATGAAAATACGGACATAAAGTGACAGCCTCTGCTGCATCAAACCCTTGAATTACATCACTCCAAAGAATGACCCACCCCTCCTCCACCAGCCCTGTATTGGTTTCTCTAAAAGATAAGATTTATGTCAATGCTGAAGCCAGAGATAGAGTTGCTATCCTTTTATTCTATTACCAGCGAGTGAATGTAAGAATAGCACTGGGCAGCTGCCAGGAGAAGGCAGGTGCTCCAAGGAGCCTGTGGGAGGGAGGGTTCAGGGCTTGGGAAGGCCATTCCAGCAGTGTGGAGACATACATCCTTTCTCCCCTTAATTGGGGCTATTAGGACTGCCTGAGAAGGGAATTATCTATAGACATTCTTCAGCAAGTGGATTATGGGGCTCTTTAAATGGGGCAGAGCGATGTGGCATGGAGAGGACCTGGGAAGGAACACACCAGGGATAAGGCCAAGTGAGGGCTGAAGAGGGGACAGGGAGGGCTGGAGTGAAGGGAGGGGTGTGGACCCACCGAAACAGGTCAATAAGCAGAACGTGAAAGAGAAGGGATGGAGAATGGGAATTTGTTCAAAAAATTCAGAAATTATCTTAGGCAGTAAACTTTTCATTCTGTTACCATGAGGGTGGTATGTGTCTCCCTACAAGTACTCCAAAAGAAGGCAAACCTGTTAGGATGTCATCACGAGAACGTTTGGGTACAGTCTGGGCTTTTGGCTGATGGAGACTCATCATTCTGATGGGAAGAAGCAAGAATACATATTAGTGATTTGGCTAGGGCTTGGCAGAAAGGAATGTGTCTTTATAAATTTTAAAACACAGATGGGCTCTCGAACCCAGCACCTGCTAACTTGGTATTCAGATCACTTGGCTGCAGTGTGAGATGACTGGTCAAAGACCACTACTTCAGAAGCTCTTTTTACTTAAGTGATATTTTCATGGAGTTTGATAAAAGCTGCATTTAAAAAACTATTTTATTTCACTGTCAGAACATGTATAGTCTGAAAATAGAAGGGATTAAGGAGAGAATCCTCCAGTTCTCAAGAAAAATGTAAACAACACTTCCAATCTACCTTTCAAGTGCAAAATTGAGCATATTTTTATCACAATCCTCCAATTTTGGAGAAAATGTCTTGACCACTGTCTATTTTTTCCGGAAGCTAAGATTGGAAGTGACTCTCAACCAAAAGGTGCTCAATTGCTCAGTCATGTCCAACTCTTTGCAACTGCATGGATGGTAGACTCCAGGCTCCTCTGTCCATGGAATTTTCCAGGCAGAATACTGGAGTGGGTTCCCATTTGCTTCTCCAGGTGATCTTCCTGACCCATGGATCGAACCCATGTCTCTGGCATCTCCTGCATTAGCAGGCAGATTCTTTACCCACTGACCCATCGGGGAAGCCCCAAACCATTTCTACATTATTTTAAGTTGTTTTTTTTCTAAAGATTGACCAATCTGTAAACTTGGATGAGCAAGCTACATCTCTACATTCATTTCTTGGTATCTATTTCAACAAAGATTTTTCCAAGATTATTTTAACTTTGCTACTAAAAATATGGTCAATCCATCCAGTTAATTTTATTAAATTGCCATTGGAGGATTCACTGGGACTAAGAAAAAGAAAAATACCTTTAATTGCCCATTTTTGGCAAACAAGAAGGTGGTATTTGTAAGACAATAGTTTAAGAACTGTCTACACTATAATACAACAAATATATATCTATCTGCTCATACTTATTTCCTCTGTCTTTTCCTTTCTCCTTTTCCTCTTTCCTTCATTCCTTCCAATCAACAAACATCATTTGATTCCCACAATGACTATAATTAAAGTCTCTTAAAAAGTATTTCAATGAAGACAATTTCATCAGCTTATATGCGTAGTGATATTTAGAGACTGTAAGGAGAGAAATTATAAGCTACAAACAGAACCAGGATCTTACGTTATAGTCACACAAGCTAAATCTCAGAGTAGGATGTTTTCTTTCATTTTACTAAAAAATAAAAACTAAAAATGACCAATCTAATAATACTGGGATTGACATGATTTTAGGATTGGTTCAGCCTTCACTCTAAGCTTTAAAGGAAGAAGAGCTTGGTTTTTAAAAAAATTAATGACTCACGACTTGAGACTTTCTTTAAAGTACCAAATATACAAGATAAATAAATTGGGTCAAAACTTTTCAAAACTCTCTTTCATAGAAGAATGAACTTTAGCTCAGAAATTCCCGAGTTTAAATAGTTCAATTTTCCATTTAAAGTCTGTAAAGAATATTTATGAGTTAAATTTATCGTGATCTAAGAGCACTTATTAAGTATAGAGTTGGTGTAGGTAATGTTAGTGCTGGAGCCTGTCACATTCAAATGCCCATTTCCTCCACCACCATGTCTACTCGGGCCAGGACGTGGTTTTGATGCGTCTGAGTCCGCATCTTAGTTTGTATAAATGTCCCTGAACTCATACAGAGAAATATAATATCTACTACTGTCCATCCTATGTTACAAAAGGGCCTATGTATTTTCCAACATTATTGCTCTCCGTAGAGGAAACAAGTTAATGATTGTCATTAGATCACATATAACTTTTTGGCTTAGTCATATGTAAAGGTCAGTGTAGGCTTACATTTCAACCATCTACTGCAAGGCAAGTCCAATTATCTTGGTTCCTTATCCAGGGTGACTCCATGTTTTGAGTTTTTTAATAAAATGAAAACTGAATTCTTCTTCCCTGTCTGGTAGTAACATGCAGGAAAAAAACCCCAAAATCCAACTAATCAAACTTTGACTGGACTTTATTTCTGATATATTTGATCTTGGTAAGAAAGCAGCAAATGACAACAAAAGGAATGGTTAACAGTAATTTTAGTCACTGCAGTGTATCAGAGGCTGTCCCAGGCCAAGAGAAGTAATGTGTAATCTCCCATATCTTACGGATTAGATATGTCATCTACATGGAAAATTTGTGTTTAGCTCTAAGTCATCAAACAAATCTATTCTATGCCTTGTACAGGTATTATGAAGGTAGAAAGAAAAATTATAGTTTGTACATTAGTTTCAATAGCTGTTTAGGGAAAAGGTAAAAACAACTATTTTTTTGGTCTAACTGTGTATTAATAGTTTAACCAGAAAATGAAACCACTCAAGAAACTCATCGCTTAAGCATTCCCCAAACATTTTACTTATTATATTACTCAACCCACTATCCTATGTCCCCAAATGAATATAACCAGATATAAATCTGTGTCCTGATTTAAATCTTTAACTTACCTATGATTCATAATATTTGCAAAGGATAGTTTCCGATCATCTGGGATTATCAGAGTTTTTGGTTGCACCTATGGAAGAAAGTCACATGTGTAACAATGCCCAAAACTGCACTCTAAGTTATAGAAATAACATACCATCTTAGCAAACTCAAGTTGCATTTAGTGAGTCATTCATATATCATTTTCTCCTTTCTTTTATTGAATTTATTCCTATTTTAATTTTTTGCCACTATTATAATTGGAATAGTTCTCTTTATTTCATTTTTGGATTGTTCATTGCTAATACATAGAAATAAAATTATTTTTTGTACATAGATCTTGTGTCCCATAACTTTGCTGTACTCATTTATTAGCTCTAGTAAATGTTTTGTGGATCCCTATATATAAAATTTCTATATATAAAAAGGGTTTTATATATAGAAATATATATAGGGTTTTCTATATATAAAATCACATCATTTGAAATATGGTTTTATGTTTCCATAGTTTTAATTTCTTTTATTCTAATTTCAGTTTCTTTTTCTTGCCTTAATTTTCCTGACTAGAATGAACACTAAATGGTGAACAGAAGAGGCAACAGTACATATCCAGGTCTGTCCCTGGTCTCAGGGGAAAACACCCAGTCTTTCCTCATTAAGTTTGATGTTAGCTGTGGGTTTTTGGTAGACACCCCACACCAAGTTGAGGAAGTGCCCTCTATTTTTATGAATCACCTTTTTTGGCCGTTCCCCATGGCATGCAGGATCTCAGCTCCCTGACCAGGGATTGAACCCACGCCTCCTGGAAGCACAGTGTCAGCCACTGGCCCACCAGGGAATTTCCTAGGAGTCTTTTGATACCTTCCTAGCATCTCCGCTCCACCCCATGAATGGAGGGGTCTCAGTGACAAAGCAGTCCCCACCCCAGTCCCCGCCAAGAAGGAAGCGGAGCTGCTACTGCACACAGTGAGCCAAGAGTATTTCGCACTTATTTTCTAACCTCTTTTCATTTCCCCTAGGCTCTGCGAGGCCCGGTTCTGACAGCAATAGGGAAGGGCCCTTGGGCACTTTTGCATCTGAGGCGCTTTCTTTGGGCATTCCGACGAATGATAAAACCCTGCTGTGTGCTTCCACTTGGGCTGGTTTGGGCAAAAGCAAAGGTCAGAAAAGAGGTCTTGAGAGAGAGAACAGCTGCTGAGGTCCCCAGGGAGCCAACTGGCCAGGGCCTGCTTAGGCCTGGGGTCAGAGCCTTCTAAACGTAGACACAAGTGATTCCAGAAATAAGACCAGGAGAAATTCCAATCCCAGTTTCCCAGACCCCAGCCAAAGCTGATACTGAACACTGTGATCCTAATTATGCAGAACATGAATGGATGTTGTAACATCCGGGTACACCTTTGTTGGTAGCTTCAGTGACATTTCCAAATCCCACATAACAAACTCACAAACCCAGCGAAACACTTGCTCGTTGGAAGCATTTTCACTGTGAACTCATCAAAGGGGCCTCGCTCGTGCCTCCTGTTTGTCTTCTATTCCTCGCCCCTTTCCTGTTTCTGCACAACTAGCCTCACCTTCCTCCCTGAGTCAAAGAGGATCAGAATTAAAGAGATGCTTCCCAAACCCAAACCTAACCATTCAACTAAGTCAACCTTCAATCTAAGCCCGATGCTTTCTCAGAAGGCCCCTAACCTTGCTTCTTACACTGACCCAAGTCTTAACTCCAACACGTACAGCCTCCCTCCTGAAATACACCTCTTTCTTTAGCAACTCAGATGTCAGAGCTTTGTTCTTGAGGCACCCACATCCCCTAAATAGCCTTTTCTTTCCTAAAACTCCCCTGACCCACCATTCCCTACCACCAGCAACAAACAACCACCTGTAGCCAGGAAGTACCAGAGATTCTCCCCCCAGCTCCACCACCGAGGCGACGACTGAATGTACGACAAAGCCCAGGATGAAGCTGCTTGTGTCATGGCTGTGATGCTGAGTGTTGTGTTGGAGACATGTTAAGGCAGAGAAGAGGCTCCATAACCTCCGGCACCTCTGTAGGGTAGTCACCTGAGGCCAAGCAAAGCAGCTCAACTCTGCTTTTCCCCTCGGGTTCAACCTGCCTCGGTTCATCTGTGGTTCGTTGCAAATGGGGAGGTATATCATGTAAGGTGATGGAGCTCCCAGGCTAGCAGCTGCTCATCTGTGGCCCTTCCTGCCAGGCTCCTGGTCTCTCTGCTGGGCTTTGGTGCGGAAGGCGTAGTGCTGTGCCCTGGGGACACCCATGCCCACACCTGCCATCCCCTCACCTACCATTTTCACTCCTCGACATGTGGAGCACAGCTGCTTGTTTCTGATCAGCGTGGGGTCGTTCTGGTTCCACCCAGCCTGCAGGGAGAGAGAGAGAGAGACAGAGAGAGGCGAGGAGCCGGGGTGGCAAAGAAGTGGGGAAGGGGTGGAGGGGTGGGAGGAATAACAGTTACTTCTGCCACAAAACAGAGATGAACACTCTGGTCCCAGCCATGCCCAGGATGGACATTAGACTCAGACAGGGTTTAGACAGAAGGGGGTGAGCCACAGACTAAACAGTGGCCTTGGGCACCCGCATACAGTGGCACAGGCATCAGACAGCTGGCAGGGGGTGGGGTGGGGCAGGGTGGGCCTGGGGCTGAAATCCAGTGAGGTCCCTCTTTACAGTGTGAGGGGCTTTCCTCTCTCATAGGTGACACTTTCCAAATGTCATACACAAGTCCCACCATCTTAACTAGTTGAGACCCTCTGATGGCCTGAGAAAAACAAATAGAAGACTTCTCTGCTGGCTGCAAACCTGCTTTCTCTAGTCTCTCTGAAATCCTATCCTCTCTTGTCAGGCCTTTACTCTGGGACGACATCAGCTCTCAAGCATACACTGTCTGCTACCACGAGGCCCTTCTGCACCACCCGAGAGCCGCCGATCAAGACCTGGGCAGAACTGGAGCCGGTGTGTGGGTCCTGAGCCCCTCTCTCCCCAGAGGAGGGAGGCAAAGAAACCACCAGCAGAGGGAGAGTGGGGCAGCCGTCTGCTCACTGCAAACACTGCTCTCTTTCAGACTCCATTTCTGCCAGAAGGGGAAAGGGTGGGCTTCGGAGCATTTCCACCTGAAACACAGGCTCCTCATTTGCATAGCTGGTGAAAGCTTGGTTAGGGAACAGATGGCAACTTGAGGTTAGTATCCCACGTAGGGATTCTCTCCTACCCTTTCCTGTTCACACTGACACCAGAGTCCTGAGATAAGATTCTCAGGAAGCGTAGCTACAAGGGAGAGGAGGGCCACAGAGACAAGCAGTCGGTTACTGCAAACTGAAGGCTTTCTCTCATTTGAGTGACCTGGCGGTCTGTCACTGCAGGAGTGCCCACCTGTGCCTTGACGCGTTCCTGCCGTCCAGCCAGCTGTGCAGAACAGGAAGATGGGGAATATACCTGTATGGCATGGGGAGTGCTGCGGCGTGCTCCTAACGTGACCTTTGCCGGACTTTTCCATGAGATACACTTGGGTGAGGCATTACTAGGGGTCTGAGGACTGTAAAGTATGCACCATGTTGGATTCTTCTGACAAATATTCAAAATACATTTCATGTTTATAGTCCATTTTCAAAGAATCAGCTCAAAGAATCAGTATTCCCACACTGGGCTGGCATGTGGAAGCATGACTGGGAACAGCTTAATCCATTCATTCAGCCACAAACCTTCACTGTGACGCCACCGCGTGGAGGGTGCTGAGATGGGGTCACAAAGATGAGTAAGGTTTCTGGCCCAAAGGAAGACCAGGGAAGAATACAGACTCATGTATTTGTCCTTTCATTAATGCTGGAGTGGGTTGCTATTCCCTCCCAGGGAATCTTCCCAACCCAGGGATCGAACCTGGGTCTCCTGCATTACAGGCAGATTCTTTACCATCTGAGCCACCAGGGAACCCCAGGTACTGAGGACGTGGAGATAAAGAAGAAACCATTTCTGACTGCAACCTGCTCAGCACCCAAGAAGCGTGCCAGTGTTGAAGGCAGAAAGATGCTGAAGCCACTGGGAGGAAAAGGAGGCCTGAGTTCACCTGGTGGGGGTGGGCGTCACAAGAAAGCTCTGAGGCGGGTTGAAAGAACAGGTAGTGCTTGGGTAGGTGCTGGATGTGGTGAGCAAGGAGAGGGGGCGGTGTTCCAACCTAGGAACACTGCGCAGTGACTTGGAAGAAAGACCTGGCAAATCCACTTCAGGTAAGTGAGGACAGCCTGGAATGGCCAGTTGTGTGTGTGTGTGGGGGGGGGGTGAAAAGAGAAGCTGGAGAGGACCCCCCGCAAACCCTCACCCTGACCCCGGGCTGACTCCTCTGCTCTTCTGGGCCCATTCAAGCTTCTACCTTCTCTTCCCAGATATCCTGGGCATGGGACCTCCTGGGGCCCAGGCTTCTCCCCCTGTCCCTCATGTCTTTGAGTTCTGAGACAAAGACACCTCTCTGAAACTGCGATTCAAGGCTGGATGTGCTAGGCATTACTGAAGAAGCGAGGGTACTTCTGGGGCTTCAGCAAAGAGACGGACTGTGTCCCCTTGGAGGACTCAGCAGGGGCTTCTGAAAGTGGCATCTGTGCTTGGTCTGAAAGGACGAGGAAGACCTGGATGGACGGAGGTGGGATGGGAGGGTGCTCAGCAGGTTTGTTTTCAGTGGAGTTAGAAGCAGGTGCTTATGTTTCCTGCAGTTGATTCTGCCCCTCTTGCAGACATCTGGTGTCTGCAGAAGAAAACACTAGAGCCTGCAGGGATTGGAATCACAGGATTCATTCCAAATCAAGCAACAAGCATACCAGGTGCCTGGCAGGAGCTTGCTAGTTTAACGAGAGTTGGACCTGTGACCTGAGTCCCACACTGTGAGGACTGTCATCCTTGGGAATCTGAGGGAGAAACATGTCATATATATTGTTTGATCTGGTTTTGGCAACTCCTTATCCTGTACAATCTAGCTTAGATTCTTCTTTCTCAGAAAGTCCTTCTCCTGACTCCCTTACCTGGGTGTCTGCCTCTCAGATTGCATCAAGATTTAGTATAACTCTTGCTGCAATCTGCACTGTTGTTCTGTTTGCTTTTTAGCATGTTTGTTTCCACCTAAGAGCAAGAATGTATCTCACACATCTTTGGATATATAAGAGGCTGACTTCCAATCTTCTCACCACAGAGAACTCTTTTTATTATTTCCTTCTCATCGACTCCCAAGTTTTGACAGCTTGTGATCACTAGAGCAACTACCCTGCATCTCCTAAGTCCTCCTCCCTGTTTCATGTTGATCAAACACATACAGCGACAAATACAAGTTTCAGAGGGAAGTACTGATAATCACCACTGACCCAAAGTACTACCGGAATCTAGAACCTACTGTGTGGCACACAGTAGGCATTCAACACATGTTGGTTGAACGAATGTGTCAGTGTAAGCATTTTAAATGATCAGGTATATAGACATGACTAGCCTCTTGCCTGGAAAATCCCATGGACGGAGGAGCCTGGTGGGCTGCAGTCCATGGGGTCACTAAGAGTTGGGCACGGCAGAGCGACTTCACTTTCACTTTTCACTTTCATGCATTGGAAAAAGAAATGGCAACCCACTCCAGTGTTCTTGCCTGGAGAATCCCAGGGATGGGGGAGCCTGGTGGGCTGCCGTCTATGGGGTCGCACACAGTCAGACACAACTGAAGTGACTTGGCAGCAGCAGCAGCAGCAAACATGTATGTCCATAAATCTCTAAAACACAAGACAGATATGTGCAAAGATCACTATTGTAATAGCACTTTCTTCAGGGAAACATTACAGGACGCTTGTGTGCAACCAGTTCATGGACACAAAGTTCTTAGAAAAGCCAAGGCTGGAAGGCAAATTGCTCGGTTCCAGACCTGGCTCTGAGAGGCTTGACTGGGCGATCACTGAAACGCTCTGTTACTCCCAACCCCCTGCTGCTGCTGCTGCTGGTCTCTGTGGCCAAAAGGCCAGAGGCCAACTCTCATCCTGCCCACGCTTTCTAGGGACAGAAAGAACCAGTTTTTGACGTGTGGCTTCAGTCACTCTGCCAGGAAAGTGGCGGTATTTCTACCTGAGACTCACTGTCAGCCAATCCTCGCCCCCAGAAGAGTCACTGCATCCCTCCTCACCTGGAGAGGCGGGCGAGGGCCTGGAGGTGGGGGGATGGGGGGTAGAGGGGTGTCTGTGCAGTGTGGGAGGCGGCCGTGATGAGCAATCCTGCCTGGCCAGTCTATAAAGACACCAACACAGACTTTTTGGGATTGTGTTCTTTCTGGGCCTCAGCCCTGAAACCAAGGTCCTTCTATGTGAAGCCTCTCCTTCTCATTCCTGATTTCCTTCATGCCCACTCAGCACATGAGCAGGAATGGAGCATAAACAGGCCGGTGGTTCTAAGCACAGGCCCCCCGGCTGTGTCATTTGCAGAGTCGGAGCCATCAGGAAAAGAGGCTCTGGAATGTCCATGGGGCTCTCATTTCCAGAGCAGCTCTCCTCAGGAGAGCCCGGCCAAGGTGAGGCAGAGCTCAGTCGACCCCCAGGGCCAAAGCCTGCGCTTCACATCACCTGGAAACAGCCTCTTATCTGAGCTTAGTGTCTGCTGAGGCCCCTGAACTCTGGCTTGTGGCCAAAGTGCTGGGCCTCCTTGAATCTTAGAGGGAAAAAAAAAGAATTTTTTTCTCCCTCTCCTTCCCTCTTCCTCTCTCTGTCTCTCGCTCTCTTTCAGACACACACCTGTCCACCTAACAAAAACTGAAAAATGTAAGCACCAGATGGCCATTTTAAAAATATCCATCACAAACATGATTTGAGGGGCACTGACAGGCCTGCCTCCTATCTTCTCGCCCCACACCTGTCTTCCTTTCCTCCTGCTCACGCCTGCCTTAACTGAGACACCTCATCAACCATCACCTACTTCCACCCTTTTGGTGGACACAGTGAAGAAACTGTGGCTCAGACAGGTTAAGAGATTTGTCCAACAGTCCATACATGTAGTTTCTGTCATCCAGAAAGTTCTTTGGATAAAGGGTCAAAGAAAGACTACCTTTTTCCCAGGGGGAGAGAGAACTCTTAGTGTCCATATCAGGACATGATGATTCCTGCAGCCCTTAGAAGCCAAAAAGTAACACTAGAAGAACCACGTTCAATATTCAAACCAAAAGCCCCCATCATAACTACACATTTCCCTGCTCTTGGACAATAGCAACCATCTCAAAGAACAAAAGTGAGCATAGTATAAGAAATACTCTTACTGCTCACTAGGAAAATTTCAAACATACACGAAATGATCAACAGCCGTGTAACTATCACCCAGACTTATGAAACTTGGTTTTCATTTCATTATTTAGATCCTTATTTCAGGTCAGTTCTTTCCTTTAAAGCTTGGATTTGTGGTTATATGTGTTTGATCAACACAAACAGGAGACGGAATGAAGCATATGTGAGGGGTCATGAATTTGCAAAAACTGAGAGTCGATGACAGAGAAATAAGAGTTCTCAGAAAATGGGAAGTTGCCTCCTATAGTGTTCCCAGCCACATCTCTGCTGCTGGACGGTGTTTGTCAATGAGGGCTTTTTGTCACAAGTCTGCCAAAAGCAGTATGAATAATGTTCTCCTCTTCTCTCTGACTCGTTAGACTGGGACAACAAAGCCAGTCAAGGAGAGCAGATGGGGATGGGGCAGGAATGGAGTGGGGGGTACTTTGTACTCCATGGTGCAGGGTTGGGGGGAGACTTGGTCACAGCCCACCCAGTAAGCAGGCAAAAGGCTCCAGGGGCTCCCACCATGGCTCCCTGATCGCCTCCATGTTTGCTCTGCTGGGCTGTGAGCTCTGAGTAAGTCACCTCCTGGCCTCGATTGTCCAATTACTGTGGTCACTTTCTTCTCTCCCAGAATCCGGAGGAGTCAAGTACATGCCTGGAACAGGCAGGTGAAAGCCCTGCTGGTAAAGAGCTGCTGCGCAGGTGTTTAAATGGGGACATGTTCAGGCCTCATTTCTTGGTCTTCATTTTCTGTTTTCTTTTCTGTGAGCTCCACCTCTCCTTTTTTGTTTCCTTTTTGGCGTGTGTTGTCCCCTGACCCTTCTGTGTGTCTGGCGTCTGCTCTCTTGCTGTTTGTCTCCCTCCCCTGTCTTTTCGTCTCTGAGCCTCTGGTTCTCTGTCTCTCTGGTGATGCACTCAGACGTCTGCTCCACACACACACTCGCCCCTGCCCAGGACTGCTCCTGGGCAGCAAAGGCCACTTGGAATGTGGATGTTCAAAGCGATACCTTTTGACCCGTGATGATGAGGAGGAAGGGAGCCAGGTGGCAGGACCTTTGCACCTGTGCCCTGGGGACAGGATCTCGGGGCTACCACAGCCTCCTGACAGGTCCCTGGTGTGGAGGAGAAAGGAAGAGAGAGGACAGTACATTCCACGCCCATGAGATAGAACATAGCTTCGCTCTAGAGAGGAGCAGCACACACATGCAGGCCTCAGGCTCGCCACTGACTCCGGGCACCGGATTCAGATCTGCCATGAGGTACCCGCCAGGTGCCCCAACAGATCCCAGGGCCCTAAGAAGGGTGGCAGACTATGCCTCCCCCAAACCTGCCACATTGGCCTAAGCCTTGTTTTGAGCTAAGATGCTCTGTAAAAACAGCACATGCAAGAAAAGTGCTCTAACCTCCTCTTTTTCTTCCTAAAAGGAGATAAAACCGCATATACAAGATGTCCTAATACCAGAAGAAAAGAAACGTTCAGAAGATAAGAAACGATCTTATCTTCAAGGACAAGAAATGAAGCCAAGAGAATTGTTCTCCTCCTTCAGCCTCCTCACAGTTTAGTTACTCTTGCACAACTGCCTTTTTTGACACCTACTATAAAAACATTCAGATTTTGCTACTTTGGGTCTTCATTTCCTTATAAAGGCTCCTGTTTCACATAAAACTTATAGTAAATAAATTTTTCTCCTATTAATCTGTCCCTTTAAATCTCTCGTTCAGCCCCAAACCCTAAGACAGCAAAGATAAAATTTTGCCTCCCCTACACCTGCTTGGCCTACACACCCGCGCACGCACACGCTCACTGGTGGAGGGTCAGTCTCTGACAAGGTGGGGGTGAAGGTGTGGGTGAAGTACCTGAGTCTCCTGTCGCAGCAGGAGCGATGGACTTGTGACCTCCCGGGTCTGCTCAGAGACCAGCCTCCCAGGCTCAGCCTGCAGGGCAGGCCGCGGGAGCTGTTGCTCTTGGCTTCCATCTAGTGGCCACATAAGAGTATTGCAGCCGTGAAATCCTAAACCAGGCCTCTCTCTCATGATGCTTTCCTCCCCCTCCTTAGAGCCTTAGCGCCTAGGATGGCACGGTGCGCTGAGAACCAGGGCAAACCCGCGAAGAGGAGGCGCTCGGTGGCAGCGGAAAGCCTGTCTCAGGAAGAACTGCAGAGACTGAGTGACTGGAAGGCTTCTTGCTGGCACTGCAGCAAACAAGGGAGCAACGCCGTCTCCGCTCAGGCCCCTCCGTCCCTTTCTTACCTACTTGCCTGTCCAGCCTAAGGTGTTCGGGGGATTCGTGCTTGACTCTCAAGCACAGCCCTGACCCCGCCACTCCCGTGCTTGTAGACCTGGAACGTCCCCTTCGTGCCCGGGCGGGGTCCACCCGCCTCCTTGGGTCCCTCCCACCCCGAGCCCGCACTCCTGCCGGCGGGATTCCTGGATGCTCTAGCGGCAAGCCCAGGCTCCAAGTCTTGGCCACCCCCACCCCCGGCCCTTCCTCCTCAGGTGGAAATAATATCTTCCAGATCCGGTGCAGGTGCCGCTGCTTCTCGCATCCTTCCCTCGCCCCTCCCCCAGGCCGCAGGTGACCTTTCCCCCCACCTCCTCTCCAGGACTTTGCTCTGAGTCCGCGGTTAGGTTCTTGGCCCGTCCACCCACCCATTTGTGTGGGTGGCATCTGACTCACTCATCTCTTTCAACCACATAACGCGAGGGCCCTGGAAGCGTTCATCCCCTGACCCAAGGGCACCGTGCCAAGCGCTTGGTGTGCCGCCTTTAGCAGCCCTGGGAGTGTGACTTGGGATTTTTCAGGTGGAGACACTGCCCACATCCCCCGGAATGCTCTTTCTCCACCTGGGGCGGGTGCTCGCTGCACCAGCACCCCTCATATGGGAACCCCCGCCCCGCAGTGTCCCCCAGCAGCCAGTCGTGGCAGGTTTCCTCGAGGTGAAGGAGAGGTGTGGAGTTCTTAATGTGAAATTCCCTGGGTTTAGGGGGTCTTAGGTTGGAGACAGAGGGCTTCATGGTGGTGGGGGTAAGGGGTTAGAGACTCCAGAAAAGCGGACTGGTTCTGGGCACAGGCTGAGAAGCAGTCCCTGAAGGTCTCATGGAAGACCCTTCAATATGAAAAAAAAAATTTTTTTTTTGGTGTGTGTGTTGGGGGGGTTCCCTTTTTGATGATTGTAACCTGATGCCTTTATTCTTAGTTCTAGTGCATGGGAGCCTTAAGATACTCAGGACAGGATGGGCAAGGGGCAGACATTGTTCACTCACTTCATTTAACAGATCTCTGCTGAACACTGAGGATGATCCAGACTCAGGGCTGTGTTAGGGAGATATGATACCCTTTGTATTCATATTCTGTCATCCTGGAACTATTTATAGCCTCGGGTTTCTTTTCGATTAAAAAATAATTGGGTACCTTAGATAAGATATCTGGAACTTGGAACAAAATTGGCAAATTCATATCCTTCTTGGATGCAACCAGAAAAGTGGCAGAGGAATGAGGATATCTGAGAAGGCAAAACAAGAGCAAGTTAGAACCGAGGTGCCCCGTGTGAGGTGTCAGGCCCTTGGGCACTTCAGAGAAAACCTGGGGGACACCCAAGTTGTTGCTCCTCACCCTGAACCTGGAGGGCCCCGGCCATTTTGGGGCTGCCATAAGATTTCTCCTCTTTAGTCACTCTGGCTTCTCTGGCCCTTTAGGTTTTCCTTTTTTTTTAATGTTAAAAATTTTTTAAATTATTTTTGGCTGCACTGGATCTTTGTTGCTTTTGTGCCAGCTTTCTCTAGTTGCGGCGAGTGGGGGCTACTCCTCCTTGTGGTGTGTGGGCTTCTTATTGAGGTGGCTTCTCTTGTTCTGGAGCAAGGCTCTAGGCACGTGGGTTTCAGTAGCTGCAGCACGTGAGCTCAGTAGTTGTGACACATAGACTTTAGTTGGCCCTGTGGCATGTGGAATCTTCCCAGACCAGGGATGGAACACCTGCATTGGCAGGCAGATTCTTACCACTGCACCACCAGAGAAGTTCACCCTTTTTGAACTAACCAATGCCAGTTGTAGGTTGTCAGAGACAGTGGACGGTGTACAAACAAAGCTAGAAAAAAACTGTTGAGAAAAGCAGAAAGATAATGGGTGACATGTTCCCCAGAGCTCCTTCTTGGCAAGGTCTGCACACAAGCCACTGATATTTAACAAGAGCAGTCCTTTCCTGCCTGGCCTGCTTTCTTGGAGCTTCTGTCCCTGTACTCTAAAATGATCCACCCATTTCCTACCATGGAACATCTCCCTCCAATTATACTCTTCCTCTGGAACATTCCTTCGTTCCAGGCAGAAGGTGAGGCAGAGATGCTACAGCAATAACAAGAGTTCTCTTCCCAGGGTGACCCACCCTGCTGGCCCCTGTGGGTTGTTTAAGTACACTGTAAGAAGCCAAGGTGTGCAGGGGGCCTGGGCCTCGTAAGCAGCCTGTGTGTGCAGCTCTGGGCCTTCCCTGGCCTCCGAGAAATGGAAAATTGTGTGGAATGCTGGTAGTTCTGCCAAGAACACCTCTCCTCGTTTATAAGGAAAGATTTCATTGTCCATTGTTCATTTATAACAAAGTTGTGCACATGGTGTTCATGAGGCATTTATTGTTTTATTTCTCCCACCATGCTCTGGGATAGTGGGGAAGTGGGTCTCATCCAGCTCCTTTACCACCTCTGTCTTTGACGTGTGAACAGCTCGCCTTGAACTTGATACCCAAATGCTGACCAGGAGAGATCAGAGGCCCCTGTAAAACTGCTTTGGTGCCCAAGAATGTTAAACAGGACCACAGTGTGACGTGAGGGCTTTTGAGACAAATGATGGATGTGGCTTCAGCACAGTCAGGCTGACCTGAGAGAGACACTTCCTGGTAGGAAGGGGTCTGTGGGCAGTGACCCTCAGAACTGGGTCTCACCTCCTCCAAGCCTGCAGGTGTGTATCCAGAACTTGCATTTAGGGGTGCTCTGAGTACATTTCACTGAAGTTTCCTTTCTCTTTTTCAGACTGTTCTGTGTTGGAACTGCTTGTCCAAAGCTCAGTAATACTTAAAGCACATTCAGAACTTCCCAACCAAGTTCCTAGAAAAGGGTTTTTTTCCAGAAATAAACAGTTTGGAACTCCGAGCTATGGCCAGAGAAGGGGTTTCCAATTCTTAGGAACTGTTGAGACTTGGAGAATCCTTTCAAAAGACTTTCCATTCCTATCTTGTCCTTCTGAAGGTCAGGGCACCTCACAGGTGCTATCTAGTCATCTTAGAGTTCTTGTGAGGTAGGTAAGCACCATTTCTCTTCAGAGGTGTTGAGAAATCCTCCCAGAACAGACATGGGCAGAGCTCTGTACCATGTCAACTTATTTCTCTTTGCAACTGGCTCAAGCATGGCTGACTGCATGGAAAAACTACTCCTTCTCTCCCCAACTGGCTGGCCCCAGGACACCCCAGGACCCATCTGTGAAACTGAACAGGGCGTGAGAGTGCCCAGTTGTGTTCTTGGTCTGCCTTTTTCACAACCCTGCTCCCTGTGGGCTTGCTCAGCCACTCAGTCATGTCCAACTCTTGGCAAGCTCATGGACTGTAGCCTGCCAGGCTCCTCTGTCCATGGGATTTTCCAGGCAAGAATACTGGAGTGGGTTGCCATTGCCTACTCCAGTGCTCCCTTCCTACCTCCCACCAAAGGCTTGTACAATCAAGGCAAAAGGGAGCTGGGGGTGAGAGAGCCATGCACCGGGATGCTTTGCTCATGGCTGCAGTGGTAGGTCTAAGAGGTGTGGGGTGGGATGGGATAGCGGGATGTTACCCTAGATAGATGTCAGACACTACCCATTTCACATGGAAATCCACATTTCTGCTACCATTGGAAATATAGACAGGGTCACATACCTGCAGGCAGCATTGACCAGGGTAGAGGCTGACCATTCCTCTCCTGAAGGGAGGTGATCTCCCTTCATTACAGTTCCCTTCGGCCAGCTCTACTCATGTATGCTGACCATCTGACTATCGCTGCCATGTGAGTTTGTACCCTGTCCCCAATTAAAAGGTGCTAAATTGTCATTACTCAGCCTGATCCTTGAACTGCTAACAGCTCTTAAGAACTAAGTCACTGGTGTTTTTATTTAGTCAACAAGCCTTTGGGTTTATTCAATCTTAGATTGCCTGCTTTATTTTAAGACATTAGCTAGAGTTTAGATATATTCCAAGTTAGGAGAAAAAAAAAAAAACCCCGAACAACAAGCACTTTACAGGTGCTTCTGAGAATATACAAAACTGTCTAGCTGCTTACTGAGAATGTGGTTTCTAAGAAGGGCAGCGGACGAAGCGAAGGTGTATGTTATTGAAATGGGATGTGGAGGAAATATTTCTCATGCAGAGTCATTTATCCATGGACAGGAGAGTACATGACAGTTACCAAAAGGAGGAAAGGCTCTTTTCAGAGAGTATTATCTTTCCAGCAAATGACCTTACATGCCAAGGGAGCCGATTTCTCACCTATAATGTACCTATAAACTTAGCTCCTGGCCTGGCCTCTCCCAGTCTTCCCTGGGTTTTCCCACTCACCCTTCCTTTTATTTCCCCTTTCAGAGGAGAGTATAAGACCTGGGGATCATACCCGGGGATTAGAAATGGGGGAGGAATGAGTGAACTCAGTTATTTCAAGTGGCAACTCCCTACACATGAAATCCCCCAATTTTAAAGGATAGACACATGTTCCACAGGCATTTGTTTGAAAGGGCAGGACTGGTGAGATTGGACGAGATTGTCTCAAAGTTAAAATACAGGAAGTTGCTACTCTATGAAGATAAGAATTTTTGATTCTAGACTTTTGATGGTTAAAATTTTAAAAGTTCAAATTAAAGCAGGGAGACAGGGTAAGATGATGAAGAGGATGGAATTGTTTTGAAAGGCAGTGTCCATGGGCAAAATTTTCTTGTATTGCTAAGCGGTAGTGGAACAGAAGGAAGTTAGTTGAGGTCTTATCCCCTCCAGCCAGGCCAATTCTCAGGGCTCACTTTTGGGTTAAAAACCATGGCCCTTTCCATTTTGTTGTTGTTAATTAAAAAAAAAAAATTTGGTGGCACCCTGGGGCATATGGGATCTCAGTTCCCCAACCAGGGATCCAACATGCACCCCCTTCATTGGAAGGCATAGTCTTAACCACTGGATTGCTGGGCAAGTTCTCCTTTCTGGTTTTTAAGCACTTGACTTAGCCTCTTAACCGTCCAGCTATGCCCCTCAGATGGTTGTCCCTAATCCTTAAGAAATCATCTTCCATGAGACCTTGCTTGAAATCTTTGCTCTCAGTGGTTGGGCTGTTACCTTTTGGGGAGGCTGAGCACTAATGGCTTGTTCATGAAGCTGGCCTCACTAAACCAGGGAATCTTGTGAAATCTTGGAACAGACACCTAGAGGGAAAAATGGAAAGAGATCATTTTGCAGAAGGTATTTCACTTGGCCATTTCCATCATTAGGATGATGAAAGTAGGCTAACAGCAGCTATACATCAGTCAGCACTTCACACTTTTTATGTTTCATGTTTGACCCCATTGACTCTCCCATTAAGTGGCCAAGAGGAAATAGTGTTATCTCCATTTACAGATGAAGAAATCAAATTTAGTCAGTGTGATTTGCTGAGTCACTGAACTGAACTGAACAGCTGCTGCTGCTGCTGCTAAGTCGCTTCAGTGGTGTCTGACTCTGTGCGACCCCATAGGCGGCAGCCCACCAGGCTCTCCCATCCCTGGTATTCTCCAGGCAAGAACACTGGAGTGGGTTGCCGTTTCCTTCTCCAATGCATGAAAGTGAAAAGTGAAAGTGAAGTCGCTCAGTCGTGTCTGACCCTCAGCGACCCCATGGACTGCAGCCCACCAGGCTCCTCCGTCCATGGGATTTTCCAGGCAAGAGTACTGGAGTGGGGTGCCATTGCCTTCTCCAGAGTCACACAGCTAGTAAGTGGATTTAGGTTTTCTGATTTATGTGTCGATTACATCTTGTGTCCTACTATCTCCCTCTGCTTCTTCATTACTCCCATCTGTTTATGCGTTCTCTTATATTTCCACAACCTCAGGTGAATGTTAGCAGCCTCCCATTCCAAGTGTCTGGCTGTTTTCAGTCACAGGGCCCTCCACCCTCACCCCTTCCAGGAGGCAGAGGAAAATACTGCACCTCCAAGCAGTAGACAATTGGATGTTAATCTAGGTTAATCCACTTTCCAAGTGTGTGGCCTTGGACAAATCACAACCTCTCTGAGCCTCAGTTTTGTCTTCCATTAAAGGAGGAGGACGTCGTTTCTTTACAGGTCAATGCACAAGGCAGAAATCTCTGTGAGGGGAGAAATTCTTGTCTCTTCTGTTCACTGCTGTATCACTAGCACCTGAAACAGTGCATGATACCTGTAGATATTTATTGAGTATGTGTCCAGTGGATGCACGGATGCATGGGATGTCCCTAGCTGAGGGCTTGACTTCACAACAGGAGCTCAATCAAGTCGCCCTTATAACCTTTCTTCTTCCAGCCTGGCTTCTCTCCCTTGCCCTTCCGATGCCACATTCCGGGTCTCGCTGTTGAAGATCAGCTTTCCTGGCTCAGAGCATTCCTCCTGGGAGAGGAACTGGAAGTTCCTCTTAAGTGGCCAGGAGGAGGCAGCAGCGACATCGCGGCCTCACCGGCTGAGGAAGGGCGCTCTAGCCGCGGAGGTTGTGGCGGCCCCGGAAGTGCTCAGCCATCGACACGACCCCGGCGCCCCGGATGGGGAAGGAGGCGGGCGGCCGCCCTTCCCCGGCCGCGCACCCCTAGGAACTCGCGGGCAGGTGGGTTCCGATTGGGAGTCAGTGTTTCCGGGCCTCCTCCGCCATCTCCCGCAGGCCCGATGCGGGTGAAGGGCGGCGGCGGCGGCGGCGGCGGCGGCGGCGGGCGGGGGAGGCCCAGGAGGGGGAGTGGGGCGCCCCCGGGGACACCCCACCCGGCCCTGTCCCCCACCCTTTGGGTGGACGTTGCCCTTTTCGGCGCCTCGGACCCTACCGTGGTTTCCTTGGAAGAAATAAGGTCGGGCAATAAGAATTTTCTTCTCAGTCTTGCTGGATGACCTTGGTATTTTTGACTCTTAGTTTTCCCTTTGTGGAAAGGGGATCATTATCTTCGATCCTCCCGAGTTTCGCCGTTAATGAGTAGGATGATAGCTCTTTAAAGGATGTTAAGCTCAATTAAGGGATTAAGAATCTTGAATCTTTGCTTTTGGTTAAACAAACCATAGAGCTCGTATCTTTCCGTATTGTGAGGTTTACCTTTCCTTATAGACCGGTAACTTTCTTCTTTTCTACTTTTTTTAAGTAACAGATGCCTTTGAGAACCCAATAAAAACTTGGATTCTAGTCCTAGAAATTTGCATAAATCACAGCAACAAATATGCATTAACAGGGAGGGTTTTGAATGGTCTTGGAGATCATCGATAGACCTCAGGGGTGTGTGAACCCCTGAGTTAAGAACTGGTTTAGAGGTACAGGCTTTTGGGCCGAACTTTGATTTGAATCTGGCTCCACTATTTACCACTGTTTGAATCTCAGCTGTTTTACTAGATACAGTGGGACTGACACTAACTTGCAAGGTTGTGGAGATTAAATGGAAGAAGCTTCAAAGGCTCAGGACATAGTAGGCACTGGATAAGCAACAGCTGAAAAAGAATTACACTGTAAAATCTGAAATGAAGTTTTCATATCTATAGTATAAGATGGTTACCACGTATATTTTGTTCAGGCTTCTAACGAACCAAGTTGATATGATTTTAGCTAAGTCCTACCCTTGACCTTTCATAGATTCATAGTCTCTCTTTTTGTAGGAACTTAGCTGCATTGTCCTGCCTCAGAGAACAAACTCATCTACTGTAGGCCTAGCCTGGGTCGCTGCCTTTGAAAGCAAGGGAAGGTCAATACAATATAAACCACAACTCAGCATGGAATTTCCAGAGAAGTCTTACTTCAAAACTTTATAAAGAACGAGAACCACATGGACTTCTGCAAGGGAGATTGAAGTCGCCTGAGTTTGAGCGAAAGGATAATGTGTGCCCAGCCTGTAGCTAACACCAAAGAGGTCAGGTGGCAGAAGGTCTTGTATGAGCGACAGCCCTTTCCTGATAACTACGTGGATCGGAGGTTCCTTGAAGAGCTCCGGAAAAACATCTATGCCCGGAAATACCAATATTGGGCTGTGGTGTTTGAGTCCAGTGTGGTGATACAGCAGCTGTGCAGTGTCTGTGTCTTTGTGGTTATCTGGTGGTATATGGATGAGGGTCTTCTGGCCCCTCAGTGGCTTTTTGGGACCGGCCTGGCTTCTTCACTGATTGGCTATGTTTTGTTTGATTTCATTGACGGAGGTGAAGGACGGAAGAAGAGTGGGCGGACCCGGTGGGCTGACTTGAAGAGTGCCCTAGTCTTCATTACTTTCACCTATGGCTTTTCGCCGGTGCTGAAGACCCTGACAGAGTCTGTCAGCACTGACACCATCTATGCCATGGCAGTCTTCATGCTGTTAGGTCACCTCATCTTCTTTGACTATGGTGCCAATGCTGCCATTGTATCCAGCACACTGTCCTTGAACATGGCCATCTTTGCTTCTGTC
Source organism: Bos taurus (assembly GCF_002263795.3). NCBI lineage: Eukaryota > Metazoa > Chordata > Mammalia > Artiodactyla > Bovidae > Bos > Bos taurus. The sequence continues at coordinate 39,921,098 of NC_037343.1, read as the reverse complement.
TGCCTTGCCTCCCGCCTGCCCCGATCCCTCCATGCCTTCATCATGGTGACGTTTGCCATCCAGATTTTTGCCCTGTGGCCCATGTTACAGAAGAAACTGAAGGCATGTACACCCCGCAGCTATGTGGGGGTCACGCTGCTCTTTGCATTCTCAGCCTTAGGAGGCCTGCTGTCCATCAGTGCTGTGGGAGCCATACTCTTTGCCCTTCTGCTGATTTCCATCTCATGTCTCTGTCCTTTCTACCTCATTCGCCTGCAGCTTTTTAAAGAAAACATTCATGGGCCTTGGGATGAGGCTGAAATCAAAGAAGATTTGTCCAGGTTCCTCAGCTGAGTTGGGGACCTCCATTCTGTTACTAAGACAAGCTGATAGATCAGCCTTCCAACTAGTAGAAGATTTGAAGGCAGAGTCCATTCTGGAAGTGGCACGCTGATGTGGGTGGGAGATCAGAGATCAAAAGAAAATGTTAACAAAAGGCTTGGGTGGTGAAGGTGATTATCCTTTCTGTTATCGTATAGATGAAAAAGCTTTGTGGGGCCCTCGAATTATTGCCTCTAATTCTTCTCTGTAACAAATGAAGTGGTGTGGTTTCTATTTATTAAAAAAATAACAACACATCAAGCTGTCTCATGATTTTTCTGTAAGCAGAAGGCATACAGTAGGGACATGGAGAGTGAGAATTTGTGTATGTGTGTGCATGTAAAGTCACTTCTCTCGACCTTTCTCAGTATACCAAATGCAGGCTCTGTTATTTATCTACAGCTCAAATGCTAGAACCCTGGATAATATGTCCAGTTTTGTTGCCGAAGATCACAGAATTGATCACTTAACCTTGACTCAGAATTTCCACTTAGTTCTTAATGAAGCCTGTATGCCACTAACTAACTTCAAGGGGAATATGATGTATCATAATACACAAGCAGAATGTTGGGGGAATTCAAAGAGGCTGGAGGGCAAAGAGAGCTGGAGTAATGAAATGTTTTTTAGAGGAGACAGCACTTGAGCTTTAGTCCTGGAGGGTAGGTTGGGATTTCAGCAAGCAAAAAAATGGTTTGGGAGACAAAGTGGCAAAGGCCTTTAGCCCAGGTCAGCAATACCTGGGCTGAGCAAGTGGAGCTGGCATGCTTCGTGTGACTAATGGCAGCTGGAAAACTGGGAGAGCATACCCTGTCCAAACAAGGTAACCACTACTCTGCATGCCTTGACTGACCAGAATTGGCTCATGATTGTTATATAGTCCACATCAGAAACAAGATAGGGGATAGTGGTGGAATGTAATAAGAGTTGTATAAATTGTTTTTAAATTTACTTTTGATAATTGCTTTACAATATTGTGTTGGTTTCTGCCGAACATCAAGTAAAAAAAAATTTTTTTAAATGTCTTAATATATTTTCCTTATCTGAATGGGTTTCTGATGATCAACTTGAGGGAACTCACATAGCAACTGCATCGTGTTGGTGAGCAGAAAGTTCCACAGATTTGAATCACTCTGAAGAATACTTCCTCAGTGGGGTGAATTGACGTGCCTGTGCTGTCATGTTCAGCTGTCATACTGTCTAATATTTGGAATTACCCAAGGCCTGATCCTGTTCAGTCTTGTGGCTGTAGTTCAGAGGGGAGGTGGCAGGGGATGGGGTGTCATGGGTTGGCTATTAGGGTACAGGGTGGGGCAGCAGATTCAATTCAGATAGAAAAGAGGTATCTGTGGGTAGAAGGATGAGTATATGTCCAGGCGCACAGGGCTTGATACCTCTTGGCAGTGGAGGGGAGTGCAGAATAGATGGGCTGCGGGCAGAGAAGTTGAGGTCTGAGAGTGGTGAGTACGTTGAATTATTGGATCTTGGAGTCAATGGCAAGTGAAGGAGCTTTTGGAAAGGAATATAGGCTTCCCACCTGAGGTGAGAGGGAGATGCAAGGGGGAGGGGACATATGTCCATCTACGGCTGATTAATGCTGATGTGTGGTAGAAACCAACACGATGTTGTAAAGCAGTTATCTTCCAATGAAAATAAGTTTTTTGTTTAAAAAAAAAAGGGATCTAGGATTCACACCTAACACTTCATGGTGTGTGAAATTCTAATAGCAGTGTTCATGCTGAATTACAGAGGCTGAGCATGGGGAGCATTTGTGGCAATAGTGAAAAATGAGAGTCTAGACTAAGGGTGGTGACAGTGGGCAAAGGAGGTGAGGGTTCTGACGAGAGATTTTTAGAACTTGGTGAATTCATGTTGGAAGGTAGAAGGGGAAGAGGATGACTGGGAGGGCTTCCGCCTTGAGTGGATGTTTGTGTTTCTAATAACTATATCATAAGAAAACAGAAGTGAGAACAGGTTTGGAAATAGATAAGAATGGGACATTTTAAGTTCGAGGTGCCTGAGGTGGTACACCCAAGCGAACTGCTTAGTTCCGTATGTAGTATCTGGAGGACACTGGCTCAGAATTCTGGGCATTATCGAGGAGGTTATTGAGATATAAACAGAATCCAGCACTTTTGTGTTTGGAATTTTTTGTATAGAGTCGGTGGCCTCACAACCAGGCTATAGTGCAATTAGAAAAGGATCACAGAAGGATAACTGGAATAACCAAAATGGTAGGAATCTGAGGGAAAGGAGGCTGGCCTATGAAACCAGATTAGAGAATAGAACCACCACAGCCTCCAAGAAAGGCTTAAAAGAGATCCAGTCATTGCCTATAAAACTGTTAGTGACGAAAGTGAATGTTCATGCCTTATATAGGAGGGTTTTTGTTGTTTAGTCTCTTAAGTCATGTCCAACTCTTTTGCGACCCTATGGACTGTAGCCCACCAGGCTCCTCTCTGTCCATGGGATTTTCCAGGTGAGAATACTGGAGTGGGTTGCCATTTCCTTCTCCAGGGGATCTTCCTGACCCTGCGTCTCCTGCCATGTCTCTTGTATTGTTAGGTGGATTCTTTGCTACAGAACCACTGGGGGAGCCCTTATAGGAGAGACACCTTTGAACAGAAAATTTAAGACAAAAATTTTTATAAACGTTCTACATGTAAGTCCAAAAAGTTTCACAAGCCAGGGATATAGATGGGATCCAAAAATTTGGGGGGCGGGGAGTGCAAATAAAAAAGCTATAAATGTCTTGTAAGGACATGTTCAGAAATCCCAAGCCCTTAGGCATTGCTACCTGAAGGGTGATGAGCTCATATATGGCAGCTTCTTTGGGCTGCTGCTGGCACAGGGGTGCTGGCCTGCTTAATGACCAACAGGCCCTAATGTGATAATTCCTGAGAAAGTTACTCATCACTTAAGTATGTAGTCTAATCAGCCTTCTAAATTTATACCACACTGAAAGGGTCCAAGTAGGATATTAATGATTTAACTTTCCAGGGAATATTAATTATGGTGTGTGTATGTGGGTGGGTAGTGGGGGGCAGAAGGGAAGAGTAGCATTGGAATAAAAATCCTTGTAATTATCCTCCAATTAAGCCCAACCTGTCAAATATTTATATAAGAAGCTGTACTCCTTTCTCGCAGCTCTGTTTCTTGTTACCGTAAGTTATAAGTAAGGTGGGAGGGTGGCAAGCTAGAGCAAGGGTAGAGGGATGGGAAGGCAGTTTTGCCCATCCTTCCAAAATGGTACCAGGGATTGTAGTCGAGATGGAAGGACCAAGGAGAGGTAGAGCCACAGGGCAGCAGGTGTGCTGGATTTTGTGGTGTGATGCGTGACTGGTATGTAGCTAGAATGCTGTGCGTGGATCTGAGTGTCCCCACACCACAGTGGTTCTCTGTGGCAATCAAACTGGTACCAGTGTTATGCCTGTATGCTGTGCCAGTATAAACTTTTGAGTGTGCTTTTGGGCAGCTGGCTTAAATTACGGATTTAAGAATTCACACAGCATGTTCAAGGAAGTCTATAGAGCCCATCACTTACATCTTTAAACCAAAGGCTCAAAGTCAAAAAACAAAAACAAAAGCAAGCCAGCAGAGGGCACCAGTCACACAGTTTTACAATATTTCAAACTTCGAATGCAGGAAAACAGGCCTGGGACATAGTGCCATCTTGTGGAAGTTATTGATACTCCTTTTTATAATGAAATTCAATGTAAGTCTTGAAATGCATCCAGGGCTAACTGGTAGGCTGTTGCTTTTAATGCTTTATCAAGTCCCTCTTTATCCCTTATTCTCTTCCCCCAATATCTATTTATTAAAACATTTATTGTCCACCTAGGCCCACCTCTGTTCACTTCTACCATTCACATTTTATGATGTTTAACCTTAGAAATGTATTCATTCAACAGATACTGAACACTATCTATATGACAGATACCGCTTGTTCTGTCTGTAAAACAAAGTTCCTTGACCTAGTGAAGCATACATTCTAGCAAGAGGAGACATGATAAACATAAGCAGAAGGTAATAAATGCTATTGAGCAAAAAAGGAAAAAGTAGCAATGGAATTCAATAAGGGGGTCTGGGTAGGTCTCACAGAAAAGGTAACATTTAACCAAAGGTTTGGAAGGAAGTGAGGGAATTATCCACGGTCTCAGGGGAAGAGCATTCCAGGCAGAGGGAGGAGCCGCTGCAGAGGCAGAAGGCGGCATGATGTGTTTGGGGAATAGCCAGGAGTGGCCGAAATGAAGTGAATGAGGAGAGCAGAAGAGGAGGCCAGAGAGGGAATGTGGGAGACTAGGCTCATTCTGGATGCTGTGGGGCAAGAGTAGAAGCAGAAAGCATTAGAGGAGGCTCTGATATTAATCCAAGCAGGGGATATGATGGTGCCGCAAACCACAGTGATAGCAGAGGAAGTGGTGGAAAACAGTCACCTTCTGGATATAGTTTGCCAGTAGAGTCAAAAGCTTCCTAGTATGTTAGATGGACGGCATGAACACAAGAGAAGAATCATAAATGACTCGAGGTTTTTGGCCTGAGCAAATTGAAAGATGGAGATGGCATCCATTGAGATGGGGGTCCAGGAGATATGGGTAAAGATTCTGGGAAGGAGGGTCAGGAGTTCAGTTTGGGGCATGTAGACATGTATGAAATGTAGACACCCAAGATGAAATGCTGAGTCAGGAGTTGGGGATATGAGTTTGAATTTCAGGAGCGATGTATGGGATGAAGATAGAAATTTAAGGTTTGCTGGTATATAAATGGCATTTAATGCTGTGTGACTGGATGAAATCACTAGGAAGGAATTTCATATAGAAGAGGACTAAGACATCCAAAGTGAAATGTTGGAGAGAAGAATAAACAAAAAGATTTGGCAAGCACAACGACTGAGGCAGGAGGAAGATCCAGAGTTTAGAATCCTGGAAACCAAGTGCAAATGATTCAGGAAGAGGGGATGGTCAACTGTGATTAGATCAAAATCTGAAAAATCAAGAAAGCAAGGACTGAGCACTGATGACTGGATTTATCAAGGAGGAGGTGATTGGTGTCCCTTAATATATATATATTTGTGGAGTGGTGAGAATAGAAACCTATTTGAAGTAAGTTTAAGAGAACAAGAGACGAGAAATTGGATCGGCAAGTACAGGCAACTCTCTGGAAGTTTTGCATCAAAAGGGAACCAGGAAATAGGACAGAAACTGAAAGGGGAGGTGAGGGCAAAGAAAATGTTTTGTTTTGTTTTTTTAAGATGGGAGAATGTTTGTATATTGATGGAAATGAAACAGTAGAAAGTAATAGTTGATGTGAGAAAGGGGAGAATTAACTGCTGAGGTCATGTTCTTGAGCAAGTGAGCACAGGGGAGGGACTGGCTTCAGGAAGAGAAGAAGAGTTGGTCTCTGGGAACAAGTGGGAAGGCGCGACGTGTAGATACAGATGCAGGTAAGTGGGTAGATGGCTAGTGGACAGATGAGGTGATGGGAATCTGTGGATGTTCTTTTCTGATTGCTTCACTTTTCTCAGGGAAGTAGGAGGCAAAGAATCAGCTGAGATGTGAGAGTGAGGGGAACTGATGGAATGAGGGGATATGAAACAGTTTGTGACACTGGGGGAGTGGATGAACTAGGGATGCTTAGTATAAATGCCCAGCAGTAGTAAGGAAGGGCTCACTTGAGACTGGTAGTCATGAATTTAAAGTGAAGTTGGGTGTGTGTGTGTGTGTGTTTTGCTGACCTTGTACAGCTACATGAGTGCAAACTAGAGCAGATGGGGAGTTGAATTTACCCAGGATGGTGATTAATCAGACTGAGAGAAGGGCAAGGGAGAATAGTAATTATACATGGGCATGATTATAATGATTGGCCATGGAATTTAAATTGAGTAAGAAGGAGAATGAACCTCAAGAAGGGTGAAAAATGGAGATGAAGGACAGGGCAAAGTTCTATGGATTGGAAGTGCAAGGGGTCTGAAAGCCAGAAAGTAAAGGCCGGAGAAAAGATAAAGACAAGGTTGTGACTTTGGAAGTGAATAGCTGAGGTGGGGGGAGGGCAAGGATATTGGAGAAGTGAAGTCCAAGGAAATGAGAAGTGAGATGGAAGTGGGGTGTTGGAAGGTGTAGGTAGGTGGAAATCTCCAAGAATTAAGACAGGAGAATAACAGTGAAACAGGAGCTAAAATCATCAGGAGATAAAGGAGAAAGAACTGAAGGTTGGTAGATAAATGAACATATGGACCAGAGCCTTGTGGGGCGCTAATGACTAATTTCCTGAGAACCATGCAAACTTCTAACAATGGGGCCATGCCATTTCTAGAGAAAGTTTGATTTTGGGGAAAGTGATCAGGGCTGAAGTGAGAGCCAGGGTTTGATCAAGGTGCTGGGAACCATCAGGACTGAGGAGGGCGGCTCCTCGGACCACTGACAGGGCTCTGGCTAGCTTAGCTGCAGCCAGAGGCGGAGGAAAAATGGCTGAGGTTCTGTAGGAATGAGCTAGTTTACCAGCCCACTGCTTTTGGCTTAGGGTTTTACAGCTCACAGGTGCAATTAACTTTGGCTCATTTACTTAGGGAACAATAGCAATCACCAGCCAAATCAAAAAGCCCTTTTCTTCCCAGGTCTGTTACTGTGATTAGCAGGAAGACTCCCCAGAGATAAGAGAGGCTCTGCTTCCCCACAGGCCAACATCTGCTGGGCACCAGGGGCCTAGCAACACCACGGTACAGGTGCCATCTCGCCCGTAGTATGATACAGGGGTAAGAGTGCCCGAGGAAGAGCCTTAGAAAGGCATGGCCTTTTCTGTCATCATCCAGCAGCGGTTGGCACCTGGGTTTCAGGATCAGCCTGAGTGAGGTCTTGTGCCCTAACAGACTAGCTCTCCAGTCCCTTGACTGTACTTTTGCAGGGGTGGTGGAGCACATTTACCAGAGCTGAGGTCGAGGGGTACTGTCCCCTCAGGCCCCGAAAAGCTAGCTTTCCCCAGCTAAGGGGGCTGCTTCTGCTTTTCCCAGCTCACTTACAGGACAGCCCCGGGGCCTTTTGCAGAGCCCAAGAACACTTGGACTCTGGTCAGTGAGAATACTGCGGGTCTCCTGCTCTTTATAAGCTGCAAAATAAACAGATCTTTAGGTCCCAGGCAGCTTTTGTGTTTGAGGCTGAATGTGTTTCTGTCTTTAAAAGAGGAAAAAGCAGCAGGAGGAAGAACAGTCTCCTTGGCACTAAATTCTCTTTGCTGCCTCTAGAATACAGTCACAGAGAGGAGGATGAAAAGTGAGCCCTTAAGAATCTGAAAGACTTGTTTTTCCATTGGGTTATACGGAGCTTCAAAAATATCCTTTGTTAGCAGCTGTTTTGAGAGGGAGGACCCACTTCAGTGTTACGCTCTTGAGGATCGTAAGTCTCTTTGGACCCTGGGGCTTGCTAAGACTGTCTTTACTGTGTGCCCGCTCAAGAGGATCACTGAAGATGTGAACTGTGATGAGATCAGGACCTGATAAGGAGTACTGTAAAATGTGATTTGATTAAAAAAAAGCATGAGAGTAGCAGTTTATAGCGTTGACTCATCCAACAACCTACCACCTGATCCAATCTTAAATGTTGACAGTACTGTGATCTGATAGTAATTTATAGTATTAAAAAAATCAAAAATCAAAATACAGATGTATATTCAAATGGACTTACTTACAAAACAAAAAAAGAGGCTCAAAGACTTAGAGAATGAACTTATTGGGGGAAAGGACGGGAGGAAGGGATAATTAAGGAGTTTGGGTTGGAGATGTACATACTGCTATATTTAAAACAGATAGCCAACAAGGACCTACTGTCTAGCACAAGGAACTCTGCTCAATGTTACGTGGTAGCCTGGATGCGACGGAAGTTTGGGGGAGAATGGATACACGTATATGCATGACCGAGTCCCTGTGCTAGTTACCTGAAACTCACAACATTTGTGAATTGGTTATACCCCAATACAAAATAAAAAGTTTTTTTAAAAAACAGGTGTATATTATGGTAATGAAGGCAGCTAGTGTGTCCATTTAAATGAGGAACATACAGGGGTGTGGTGGCATTTGAGCTCCATCTGATTTATTCAGATATAGATTCTATAGGATTATAAAGGGCAATAGAGGTTTTCTTCTTTTTTAGCTATCTTTTCTCTCTGTGGATGAGGTTCATGTCTTTGAAATGGATTCACAGTTGCAAAGATTTATTTCAGAATCTTATGGAACTGGACTAAAGATTCCAATATCAATTTTCTGAGTTTAAAAAAAATTATACTTAGTGCTGAGTTATAAAACAGATGTTGTCAAGTACAGTATTTTTCAAACTCAGGGATGAAGGGGACTGAAGGGTCCAAGCTCCAAACCCACTGAAGGTGTCCATGTTTGTATGTGAACAGCTGAGGTTATCTCCTTATCTCCTCTTGGCTCTCAACTTTGAGGATGTTTGCTGAAAAATGCTTCAATGTACATGTGGCTCCCAAGGCTTACAGACATATATTACCAGTGGAAATCTCTAAGGAGAGTATGGCAAGTTTTGTTTTTGTTTTTTTCTTTTCCCTACCTTTAGTTCTCTTTTCTCCATCTCTTGCGTGGTCTGCGAGTTTCTAGCTAGAGGCTGGAGGACTCTCACTCCTCTCACTGCGTCCAGTGGAAGACCATTGCAGGACACCTTCTGAATCTAAAGCCTTCTTGTTAGAAGCCAAAGCAAAGTTAACAACAGACTGCTTCAGTTTCAATCCCACTATGTCTTTCTCAACCCACACTTAACATGATTTAGAGTCTATTATACTATTCCATGAGAAATGAAAAGTTTGGTTTCTGATTGGCTGAAATGAGTTCTGTTATTTTTTTGTCAGAGGTCAAAATCACCACATTCTAGAATGCTAGCAGGCTTTGGGTCAAGTGGATAATCTGATTCTAGGACTCAAATAGTTGCTTTAGCATGGAAGTCAGTAACAGTTCTCCCTGGAAAAAAGTCCAAAAGTTTTTCCTGTCATAGCTTATATTAGAATTTCTTATTTCCCTATTTTGTCCGCTACTTTTATCCTATTAACGTATCTGGTATTCCCAGTAACTAGGACATTCTTATAAATTCAAGGAATGTTTGATATATAAAGGGATGGGAATACTTAAGAATATGTATTAAAAATATAATAGTTTATTTCTCCCAAAGATCCTGATTCAACTCTGAAGAACTGTACTTCTTCAGCTCTCTATCCAATATTGAGGGGTGAGGAGGGAGGGAGAGCTGAGCAAGGGTATACTATAAAACACAGAAATGGTAGGAACAATAAAGAAATATGAACAAACCTCTGAATAGTTTAATTTTACTCCAGGCTTCTTCCCACCCCCACCACCCCATCCCGTCAGTCCCCTTTCTTCTCACCAGTCTAATGTGAGGATAGGGCCATACCTGTTGGTTGAAGAGATGGATTAGGATTGCCACGGAATCATTTCATTCAACTACGACTTCAGCTTTACGTTCTCATGGTCATCAGATCAATCTAAGTTTTAAACATCTAAATGGTATAACATTGCACATAGAAACAAGTTCAAATTTCAGAGGGTGGAAAAATACCAAACACTTAAAAAAAGAAATGAATTGAGGTTTTCCTTCCTGTTGACAACCTCTGTTTGTATTTGGGGAGGTGGTGTGATATAACCCAGGAACTCTGGGTCTGTTGGGATGAGAATGCTATCAAATGAGAATGTTACACGATAAGAATACTGATTTAAAAAGTTAAAATGTCTAGACTGAAGGTGAAAGGAAGGGCAACAGACTGCAAGCTGTGTGGTAGTCTGCATCAGTTCAGTCACTTGGAGGTAAAGTTGAGCTTTGGTTGACCCTCTGCTTTGGTGTCTTTGAATTTCCTTAGTCACCAGCGCTTCTAACTCTCAGTCACTGGACCTGTGATGCAAATACACAGTGATGTATTAACATGCAAGATGAAAATTTTCACCTGAGAGATAAGCTGGTTTTGCATTTTGGGGAGGAGCATGTAGTCCTTGAAAAAGATTTTTATGGCCCAGAGAAAGGACATTGGTAGTGAGGGTCCTCGTTGCTGTACTGAGGTGGTTCTTGCCCACATCTGAGCTGCCTCTCCTTGCCAGTGCTTGTCTAGGTCAGCCAGGAAGTGAGTGGAACACCGAGTCCTGATCAACAGTGTTTTACTTTCCCATCCTGTAGTTTCTTTCTTCATGTGCTAAAGCAAGGCACATGGAGAAGTGATCCAAGAGGAGATCCTTTAAAACTCGAACATAGATCAAATAAATATTCAAAAGGAAAACTCTGAATTAAATCTCAAGCCTTTAGTGGAAGGCTTCAGATCACATATTTGGCAGGATAAACTATGTTACCTTAACAACTTATTGACCACAGACATATTAATTCATCTTTTGTTACACAAGCATTATTGTCCTGAGTATTTCAACAGTCATTTATATAACAAATCACCAGCCACAGACATTAGTTTCTACAAAAATCTCCTGGTCAATAGTGTGTTAATAATAATCATTTTATTTGGGTAAGTCTTTGGGATTAGTTTTTAATGATAGCTTAAAATTTCAGAGTTGAAATTATCATTTGAGGATTAAGGTATAAAAAAAGTTCTCTTCCTGAAAACTCATAAAGATTTTGTTCTTCCAGTACTTTACTGACATCATTAGTAATCTTCTCAATGTGGCAACATTTCTTTGCCTTGTATTTTTACTCGAATGATGTGTTTTTTCCCCTGAACTTGCCAAATAGAATATATGAGGTTTACATGTTTCAGACCAAAAATTTCTCCCATAATCTAACATAATCTTATGTACTTTATCACCTAAAAAACAATGAAAATAGGAAAAAATGTCTTCATTTTTTCAGTTCAGTTCAGTTCAGTTGCTTCAGTTCAGTCCAGTCGCTCAGTTGTGTCTGACTCTTTGTGACCCCATGAATCGCAGCATGGTCCATCACCAGCTCCAGGAGCTTGCTCAAACTCATGTCCATTGAGTCGGTGATGCCATCCAACCATCTCATCCTCTGTTGTCCCCTTTTCCTCCTCCAAAATGTCTTAGTGCAAAATGTCACTGGGAGATTCCTGGGAGCAGACTGAATTTATTCGGTTCTCTGTGTCTTTTCTAGACACCCAGGATTTTTGCTTCATCTTTCACTCTTCTATTGGACAGACATTTCAACTGAAGATCGATTACTATTGTCCACCAAATATCATCCTAAATCACAATGCTTTAAGAACTTAAAATCAGTCATTTTCAATTGAAGCTCCTTTGCAGGTCAAATTATGTATTTTTCACCATACCTGGTTTTAGTTGAAACAAACTCCTATTTTAACTTGGATCTTCTTTAGAAAAAGAAACAGAACACATTTCATTTTTTATATAGAATAAACTTTGTTTTTATTATAGACATGGATCAAAAATAGAAGTTTTTCTGTACATATGACATACAGTGCAAATGAAAGGCTTTTAAATACCACAGACAGACATGTTGTTGGACACAAAAGGAGATGAATGATGGGGGTTAGGATGGTCGTCCAGGAACTGCAGGAGGGGGTCGCCTAGTGAAAACAAAACAAAATAATAAAAAGAAAAACACAGATGCGGAGGAAGAAAACAATGTTTAAACCAGAAAACAAATCCAAATAAGAGCATGCAAAAATAATCCCACAAAAATCAAATTTAAATCAGACAAAAAACATGCAGACATGCAAGGGAAATGAGAGATCACGTGGCATAGTAAGCAGCTCCTGGGATGTTTCCTGGCTACCAGTCATGTGCTAGGTATGAGCCATTTGAGCCTACTCCAAACCCATATTATTTTGTACCATGGAATGATATTCATGCAATCATATTCAGGAAAACTGGGAATAGTACCAGAGCCACATACCTTTATAACTTGAGTATTTGTTTCCCAACCCTGATTTTGTGACATTCAGTTATTTTCAAAGATTTCAATAAATGTTGTGAAATCTCCATAGGGGGAGAGGGAGTTGATAGAGCAGTATGACAGGGGAAATTTTTTTTAAGCTGAGGGACAGTAGAAGGCAGCGAGAGATCAGATGAGCAATGTAATCACAAGGTGGAAAATATCAGGGGTCAATCTTGGAGAAAAGGGTTGGTAAATGAGAATTTCCTGCAGGTGAAAATCCTGATGTGATAGCCTTTCTAGGCCCAGGCAAACTTGGAGGCTACATCTGGTTCATGGTGACGTGAGGATTTTGTAAAATTTCTCTTTGACTCTGAGTTAGGTGCAACTGAAGCTCTGATTTATTCTGAACTGGGTCCAGGGTAAGTGAAATTTGGTTTGCTGGCTCTTTCTCTGTATCCCTAGCCTGGCTTGCATCTTGTCAGGTTCACTGGTTGTGAAAGAAGGGTCCAGAGAAGTGGTTAGTTTTGACGTCAGCCTCTGGATGATGGGCTGGTAGAGAAGATGCAGTAAAGGCTACACAGCAAGGCGCAGCTCTGTAAGTAGGACAACAGCAGGCCAGGAAGCTTTCCCATGGGTTTCCTGCAAAAGTCTATGTTTAATTTCCTCCTTCTAACTCAACTGGTAATGAGCTCAACATTACAGCAAGCCATACAACTGCGAGGTTAGTTCAGTACCCCGCTCCCTGTGGGACTTCTTTTTGGCTACTCGTCCAGGTGTTCAACAACATACTCACTTCCATCTTACTTCTGTAACACTTCAGTGAGTGGAGCAAGGAGGTCTACAAAAAAACAAAAACAAAAACAAACTTCTTTTTCATCTTCTATAAAATGTTAATGCAGCCAAGCTGAAGGGGGTATTTCTTAGCAACAGTGAAAAATGATCTTACCTTTCCTAAAGTCCAAGACCAATTTTTCTTTGGTCCAATTTAAGCTGGCTGCACTTAAGGAGGCCTCCCATCCATTTATATGATGAAGAACTTATTATGGGTCCCTAACCTTTCAACTGTGGGGGGTCTGCAAGCCTTTAGCTTTAGAGATCCAGGTAATGGGTATCCCTAGTGTTTTTGTGAAGAAAGTGTAATTAAATTCCTGTCAGGCTTGGTGAGATTTATCACCTGCCCAGCAAACAGAAACTATTTTTGAGTTCTGAAGGGGCTTTAGAACACTTTAATGACCTCAGCAGGGTGGGGAGGTGAGCCATTAAACTGAACAGCAAGTCCACAGTGCTGAAGGGACATTTTGTCAGCATATGCCAAAGCGCCTTCCTGTTTGAGTTTGGTGTTCTAGTCCAGAAACAGGGTCAGAAGCTTTATGTCTTGGAATATATTTCATGAACAGCTAGAATGTTTGCTTCAACCACCGGAGAAATGTGTATACATTTATCCCCTTAGCTCTTTTCTTTCCTCTTCACTCATCCTGTATCTAACTTTCCACTTGTTGCCAAAAACACATCCTTGGTGATGACACCATACATTGGCTCAGAGCTACTTCTATTATGGATCTTGGCAATTTTTTTTTTTTTACTTTTTCCAGAATTTTCTATATCAGGGATTTCCAACCTCTGGGGATATAATGACTGATGATCTGAGACTGAGCTGAAGTAATAATAATTAGAAATAAAGTGCACAATAAATGTAATGCATTTGAATCATCCTGAAATCATCCCCACCCCCTGAACCTCTGCCCTGGTCAGTGGAAAAACTGTCTTCCACGAAACCCATCCCTGGAGCCAAAAAGGCTGAGGACTGCTGCTCTGTGTTACTTAACACAATGCTGAAATGCTTGAAGGCATTTGCTGAAAATACTGGGGCTTTTTATATGAAGGGCAACAAAGGAACTTTCTATTGTTGCCACTTCTAACAGTTGAAACTTGAAGTATTGAGTTTGGACTACTGAGTGGGGATACTGAGTTGCTAGCACTTTTGAAAGCTCATCATGCCAGCATTCACTGTACAAGCAAATTCTCCCTAGTCAAGATGATCATTTCAGGTTATACCTCCTTAAGTTTTCTGAAAATAACTTCAGAGAATCGTTTGGCCAAAACAGGAAGTAGAGGGGCAGGAAAACCTGTGTGTGGAACATGGGCATAATTCATATATACATAAAAGACCCCATTATTCTTAAGAATGATGAATTACCCACATTCTCTTGGATCTACCTCAATGCTGCAATCTGTTCTTATGGTGACATTCCTCTGGCAAGAGCCCTGGAAAGGCCTTCCTTATAACTTTGTTCTCTTCTGTTACAATCTCACAAAACATGCTCTGCTTGTTTCCTTTGCCCATCACTTAGATAACTTCACATCCCTGAGAAGTGGGTGAGCCTGACGGCTTGGGAAAGTGAGACAAGAAAGGCAGTAAGAACAGGTGTTCTCAATGTTTCTCTGATGATCTCCACTTTTAAGTCAACTTTGATTTCTCCCTTCACAAGCATTAGGGGTAATGTAATTAATTCAAAGGAGTGGAAAAATTGTCTTCCAGGAAACCAATCCCTGGAACCAAAAAGGCTGTGGACTGCTGCTCTATGTTACTTAACCCAATGCTGAAATGCTTGAAGGCATTTGCTGAAAATACTGGGACTCGGCTCAGTATACCTTTCTCAGGTAATTACATGACTCCCAGTGTATTCTTGTGAAGGGAGAGATCTAAGTTGACTTAAAAGTGGAGATCATCAGAGAAGCATTGAGAAGAAGGCCTGTTCTTATTGCCTTTCTTGTTTCACTTTCCCAAGCCTTCAGTATTTTCTCTCACTTTGGAGTGAGAGAGTCAAAGTCATATTGAAAACGTTCTGAGTTCTCCACAAGGCTCCCTAGGACTCATGGCATGTCTGTCGCTATCTGCTTTCAGGTCTCCTGCTCCTATGTGACCTACCTGGTTGGGTCTCAGACCCCACTGTGACAAAGCACCAGAATACCAGGAGGATGGTCCTAAATTGGGATCTCTGGTTACGATGACATTTTACCACCCAACTTTGTGTTAGTGATGGTCTGTACTGGGATAATCTCACTCAATGCATTTGCCTGAGGCGAAGAGCTGACTCATTTGAGAAGACCCTGATGATGGGAAAGATTGAGGGCAGGAGGAGAAGGGGACGGCAGAGGATGAGATGGTTGGATGGCATCACGGACTCAATGGACATGGGTTTGGGTAGACTCTGGCATTTGGTGATGGATACAGAGGCCTGGTGTGCTGCGGTTCATGGGGTTGCAAAGAGTCGGACACAACTGAGCGACTGAACTGAACTGAACCTGGCCTAAAGCCACTAAAACAGTGCTTCCTAAGGCATGTACCTCAGAACACTAGTCCTGTAGTATAGTTCATAGATGCTCTATGAACAAAGCATTGATGTTAAAATAAATGTGAGAAACATGGAAACAGTAGCCCTGTAATCTGATATGAGAGCTTCTGTAGAGTCTTCTAGTAAATAAACCTTTAATTTTTAGTCATCTTTTCCCAAGTATATTTAATCGAGAGGGTCTTGGTGTATGAATGTGTAAAACATTAAAATCTCATGGAGTGGACTTTGGGAAACTCCAATTAAAGTTGTAGTTTTAGCCAACATCTCTTGCATGCACTAAGTATCAGGCTGCCTCAGTGTGAAAGAACTCCAAGAAATGGTCTTAAAAGGGGCAATGTCAGGTGTGTGATGAAATGAGTACTTCTCAGGATTAGATTTAAAGATTCCAGCAGAAAAACAAGAATCTTGAAAACTAATTGGGCAGATATTTACATTGATGTCAGAACTATTTTAAAAATACAAATGGAAATCTGCCAAACAGTTACAATAAGGTCCTTCGGTTTGGGTATTTCTGTCAGGAACAATTCTGAATAAGAATCATGCAGTAAGGCTTGCACAACACAAGGGCACAGCAGGATTCACATCCTGACTCTCTCTTCCATTAAGAGGCTTCCTCTGAAGACACTAATGGATCCTCTCACAGAACATGTATAGACATGAGAAAGAAATTACAACAGGAAAGTGTGAATTAACCCAACAGTCTTTCCAATTCATCTTTCCACAAGGAGTCTATGCTAAATACAAAGGGAAAGTAAATCAAAATTTCTCCCCTCCCATTCCCTTCTTACAAAGAGTCTTTCTCTATTCTCTGGAAATTCAGCTGGGATAAGGACATGTGTAACTACTGAACACTCTTCCATTTTCTTACTACCGGGGAAATGAAAAGTGGTAACTTCTCCCATCAACACACCATGAGTAAACAATGGAGGTCAACTGTTGAGTCAGAAGCTCAATTACTTTCTGTAAGAAATGCCTTCTGTAGACCTAGATTTTCAGAATCACTTCCTTTTCAATAGCTAAGTGTCGCGGTGCTTCCTGGCAAGTGTCACTTTGCACGCTCCAGCAGCCGAAGGTTTGTGTCCTTCTTTAACTTAGTAAAACAATGACTTCAAGTCAGTAAAAATGTTTCCCACTCTCCTGCCTTTGATTTGTTCAACTTGCTCCCTTTAAAAATCTCATTCTTCCCCAAATTAATGACACTAATGTCAAATGCTATCATTCTCCATACTGGTAATTCTGGGACAATTGGATTAAAAAGAGTTCTAAGTATTTACAAGTCAGATCTTACCGATAAGCAAAGACATGACTCAAATATATACAAGAATGAGGAAGAGGGAGTCCTTCAAATGTTATCATTTATTTCAGGTTCAGTAGTACAGCTTCACATTTTCACAACAGGTACACATGACCTTCTAGAATGATACAGGATTTAAAGGAAGTTGCTTCAAAATGTCCATTCACAGAGTCCATCCATATATATCAGCATTAAGAAATCCTGAAAAATGCTTTTTCAGGATTCTGACAGTGGAAAGTATTCTGGCTCAAATAAAGAATTGACATAAAAGGCAAGATTTTGCTTCTGTACACTCCTTCTTAATATAAAAAAGCAAAAAAAACAAGTTTGATTTTGAAAAGGGAGAGAAAAGAAACATAGGTAAGCAAAACAAAGGCTATACATATGAAATTAAACAAATCAAGTAATGGTGGAATTTCTGATTGGGAAGGATCATTTTTATCAAGTTGACAATAGACAATGCAAGAGATTAGACAGAATAATTTTACAGTAATTTAAAAAACATTACATTAAGAAATCAGAGGGTAAAAATAAAAAAAGAAATGAAGCCTTGAGCTGAGCCATGTGTAAAACCTCAGACCACAGAGGTGAGTGTGTGTGTGTGTGTGTGTGTGTGTGAAAGTCGCTCAGTCATGTCTGACTCTTTGCGACCCCATGGACTGAAGCCTGCCAGATTTCTCTGTCCATGGAATTCTCCAGGCAAGAATACTGGAGTGGGTTGCCATTCCCTTCTCCAGGGGATCTTCCCAACCCAGGTCTCCCATATTGCTGTCGGGTTCTTTACTGTCTGAGCCACCAGGGAAGCCCAGACAGGTGAGAAGTCTCACCAACATACCAGTATGAACAGGTCTTAAGACAAACAGGAGATTCTTCCTTGAGTTCCCTGTCTTTTGTTCTCATATATACCAACATTCTTACACATATATACAGATAGCAATGCATATACAACATATGCTTCAAAATCTTAAAATTTCACAATACAGAACACCACATAATGTTAAACATACCAACTAGACAGGATGACTGAAGATTATCTAAAAGACACACTTGAGCTTTTGAGAAAGGAATGAGCGATCTAGTGAACCAATAACTGTTTCTTGGAAACTATCAACAGCCTCATTCACATTAAACTCTGAGTTCATAGCTTTCAGCCCTCTTGGTGAAACAATATAAAACTCATGGCTTGAGTCTCAAATATTATCTTCTTTCATCGAGTTCCATAGTTCAAAGACCTACTATTTAAGCTTTATTCTCAACGTTAAGGAGATTCCTGTCAATTTCAAATAATTATACTGTCCGACAAATGAAAAACGTCTACCTGAAAAAGTGAATGGATGACTTGCCTTTGAGGTATTACATAACTTCTTCCCTGCATTTTAAGCAATTTACTCAGAAAAATCCACTACTTGTATTATTATACTGCTAGATCCCTCTAAAATTTTGACATTTACAATAGAGATAAAGATGACTATATAGACCAACTTAGCTTTAAAAGATTCAGCTCAGCAATCTAAGAATAATTTTTATAACTCTATCAGCGATCTTAAAGGTAGGTTTACAGATCTTACACTTACTATGAGCTAGCTATATTGGCAAAGATAATTTCTTCTTTAAGAGCAATGTTGTGAATTTAGATGTAAATGTCTGTAAATTATTATTATTTTTTTTGCCTGCAGATGTTATTCTACCATGTTGTCATGGAAATTCTGAGCCTTGTGCCTCTCAGAATGAATACAATACAAAAAAATTTTGTACATCTCATGTATGTTTGGGAAATGAACCACTATTATCACGTATTATGGCAGATACTCTAAGGCTAACTCCTGTATTAGCATAGTTTAAAAAATAATTCATACTCACACATACAAAGCACATGTATACATATTTACACCCATACATATACATATATACACGATACACATACAATCACATTCATGCTCGTGGCATTTTAACAAGTAATTTTAAACCTACTTGCCCAAAAGGGCACAAAATACATGTACTTACACAAATTTACTATGTATATACTATACACATAGTCTGTATAGAGACACATGCATAGAAAGTATGTGTGTACACAGAAACATCAACATTTGTCACATACTGGTATTAGGTCCCATTTCATACTTGAGAATTATGGCTACAGTCTATACTAAAAAGTCATAAAATGAATATATATGACTACTCTTTAATTCTAAAGTCAGAAGGCTTATAGTTATATCACAGGAACTTGGTTTTATTATCATGTTTTGGAACAATGTTATTATCTGAACAAGTAGGCAATTTGCTAATTAAACAGACCCTACTGCTCTTCTATGTTACAGACTACAGCTAGAAGCAATATTCAAGGAGTCATTTTGGTAGATGACATCTGAAAATGTAATATATCTGTTCTAAATCAATACTATTTCAATCATCTGTCCACAACTGAGTTGATGGCAGGTCCAATTAGTCAATAAGCATGCAAGATTTAGCATGTGACAATAAAATAGATTGACCCATCAAATAAACACACAGTTTATTTTTCAAAATCCTAAAATCACTGTATGTTTTATTATACTAGACATGATGGAGCTGCATCTGTTGTTCAGGCAACATTGGAGGAATCAGGGGGCAGTTACACGAAAGACCTGAAGCGTATGGGGAATACTTAGAAAGCTCAGTAAGTGACATTCCCATCTAAAGACCTGATATGAACGCTGTCCTCTAAACTCTGCACATCCTAGAGCTTGTGACTTCACTTAAATTGACATCTCCTTTTAACAGGATGCAAACCCTTTGGGAAATGGGATTAATACTGATCACATGACACAGTACTGCAGTAAAGTGAAAATATTTTCCAACATGATGCTGAAATTCCAGGAGAGAGGCTGGGTTCTATTAGAAATAGCTTAGAAGTAAAATAAAACAAAAAGGCACACACAAGATGAGACAGCTGAGACAAGGAAACTGTGGGGTTATAAACCCAGAGCAAAAGCCAAAGGTGACAAATGCCACTGTTTATGACTGCATAAAACCAGTGCAAAGAAACTTGGAAAACAAATCTCCAATTTTCTTTGACATGGTTTGTGCTGATCTAAGAACACACCAGTGGTTATCCACAATATTTTCCTTTAACCAAAGGAAACTTTTGAAATATAGAAAAACGTAAAACCACATATAGCACAAAGCCAAACCCTGAAGTATATAATCCATTAGATGCCTATTTTAGAGAATTCAAAGGAAGAAGCAAAGGGAATCCTAAAAAGAGGAAATTTTCTGAAAAGATCTCACTGTAGACTATTCCTTTTACTTAACATATTTCCACTCAGCTGCAATGCTGTTTTAAAAATACGGTATGTATCTTGTACCTCTGTTCCATTCACAAAGAGTTAACATTTTTCCAGGAGAAAACATAAGATATGAGAAGATTTAGGGTGGCGATTTAGGGTGTAGTTCTTTATACAATCACTTGTAATTTAAAAGTTGAAGGGCTCTTTTTGTAAATCTTGTATTCTCTGGTTTTTGCCTGAGTGGCCTAGTTTTAACCCTTTAGAATAAGTTCAAAACAACACCATTCAACTTGGCAAGTTCTCTTTTTAATAACGGTTAAACGTTTTTACTTCATACTTTACGGGTATCTGCTTTGGGTATAAACTACACAGGAAATTAAAGTTAAGGTAATGTACAAATCATGTTTGCTGCTTTCAAAGGGAGACATTTCAGTTGGCTAACCTGATTTACTTCTGCAGAACATGAAATGGTGTCATGGGACACAAATAGGCAGTGAATATTTGGTCTGCTGTCTGGGGACAGTTAGCAGACAAAATTCCAGTTGGCTTCTGGCCATTTCCTACATGCTAATCATCTACTCCTAGGTAGTCCAAAAGTCCGCCTCGAGACTGAACTATTAACCCCCAGGCTAAGCTGCACTTGTAAATTTTAGAAATGTTAGAATTTGCCGATTTGCTTTAAATCTCGATGTCTTAACTATTTTCTGGAAGGACCTGGAAAGAGACCCTCAAGTTGTTTGACTGCAGGAGAATGAGCTCCGCTCTTAACCCGGGGCATCTTTTTTTTCCATGCCAGGTCCCATTTTTTAAATATGGCTATCCTATAATAAGGCTCAGGATTTATTAAGGAAACCTAGAATGGATAAAAAGTTACATTAACCTGTTTCAAAGGTAGGCTAAATTTTTGCATTAGGGAATTACATATTAGCATGGAAAGAGAGACATATTTTTGCTCTAACTAAATAAATCAAATGGAATTAGTGTCAAAGTGTAGTCAGTCATGCCTAAAATCAGATCAATATAAAAAATTAAATATTTTCTATGCTAGCCTTCACTGTAATCTGAGGAGGTAAATACATAAGTGAATAAAGAAATTACATTTGTCCAGACACTTCTTGAGATGTGATATTTTACTTCTTCCTTAAACTCTGAAACTAACTAGCCAAATTTACTGACTGACTACCAAAAAGCAAGCTTTGATTCACTGTTGAATATGCTTCTAGCACGAAGCAAAAACACACTGGCATGAGAAGCCTTCTAGAGCAAGCAATGCATTAACTTTTCCTTTGCAAACAACTTTGTGCTTCTGGAAAAGTTTTATTTTTAAGGAATCTTAATTTTAAAAATTACTCCCTATCAGTTTTATGAAATAAAGAGGAAGGAGAGAGGCTCTAAACAGGTAATCCTGGAGTAGGCAGAAACATTTATAATAGACAATATAATTTTCATCAGTCAAAACAGAATGCAGGAAAATAAGTATATCATTTAGGTCTAAGCCCACTATCTCTTATCTCTTAAAAATTACACTGAATGGGCTCTCTGGTAGGTAATGTGGGAAACCTGTCAAAGCAATTTCAAATATATGCCAGGGTAGGCCAATGGTCCACAAAGCAGAGGGCGGCTATACAACCTACTTTGGTCGATACAACATACAAAACCTTAAAGAGTCAGCAGTTTTCAACAGTCAAACCCCAAAAGTTTGACATACCATGAGCAATGAAGGTGAGTGATGAATGCATTAGTCAAACTGGTTACTTGCCTACTGATGTCCATACATGCGACTACTCATGATTTACTGCAACAGTTACCAAATATTTTGCTTTCGTAAAATTCATTAGTGATTAACTGCCATGCCAGACACTTCGTTTAGTCTAACAGGGAGGATTCTAGTGGACGGATTATAGTGGGACGAGTTGGTGATGGGGGTGGTCTCCGGCTAGAAAGAGAGAAAAAGAAAGGTAAAGAAACAAGTAGAGTAACTACTAGAAGGTTATCCCGAAGATACTGAGAAAGAGCCATCCCGCACATGCTCATGCACAAACAGGCTAGCAGGAATGGTTGCCATCTGGAATAACTTAATACTGTCACTTTTCACTCACCCAGCATTTTTTAATGAAAATGAGATATTTTTCATATGCAAATCTTTCTAAAAACTGAAGTCCTCCCTCCCAATACTAATAAAAATATTAAATCATTTAAAAGCCATCTGAAAAAAAAAATAAAAGCCATCAGAAATACACTGCATATTTCTCAGCCAGTAGAGTATGCCCACTTCAGCAACTAGTAAGGTATTTAGGCCTCAGAGACTAAAGGGGTTTGAATTTTTCTTCCCTTTATGTAATGTTCTTCCTCTTTTTTTTCCCCTGTCAGGATGTTAATTATCACTTCTCATTGCCCTCAGCAGTAGCTTTCTCCAATATATTCTATATTTTACTTCTAATTTACTGGGTACTAGAAAATCAGAAAATCAAGGTTCCTAGAGTTCTCTACAATAAGCATAAACAGGCTCAGGGTGAGTCTCTGAGTAAATTGCATGAGCTCTGGCTTCTATTTTGGGTCCTAAAAGTCTTATTTTTAGTAACAGTATTGCTCACTTTCTGATTGGTAATGGTGTTTCTAACAGCTGAGGTTTCTAAATAAACAAACTTCATATAATGAAATATTACTGTATCTGAGAATCTTCAGCTTTATACCAACTAATACTCTTTATTCATTGAACCCATACATTTATCCTAAATGCATTAATCAGCTTTTTATGTGTGTACTTGACTTTACACATCATATCTCAGAGGGTAATGTTTATAGCCAGTAAGATTCAACAAATTCTGCAAATTGAAACTTTTCTTCTTGATAAAACTCTTCCATTTATATTTTTCAGAAAGAGCCCTCCCGCCCCCTTTCTGGAATTACTGTCATGTCATTAAGTTTTCTTCTTTATTGGACACACAAAATTGATCCAATCAAATACTCTTTCTCAGGATGAAGGAGTGAAGTTAGAAAAGCTAAAGAAAATGGTTATGCAATGTTAAAAATTACAGAGCTATAAGATAAAATTAGATGGTCAAGGAAAAATCAAAACAAAAGAGGTATCGTTGGTTAATGGTAAAAGTACCAACCGCTTGAGTGCAAACTCAGATCTTAGTGGAGTTTCTTTTGCCTCCAGTGCTTGACAAATATCCAAGGAACTGTGGAAGAAAGGTTTTTTCTTGGGAAGGTGCATGCCAGTTTAACCTCTTACACTAAGTCTTATCACTTAAGCAGCACTCAGTTTTTCAAAGTGTAACTACAGATACCTTATATGCACAGTACGGAACTAAACCAATTCCTACTAGCTGTTTAATTTGGGTAAACAAGTAAGTCCTTTTCCCGCAAAAGGCTACGGGGTAGTGTGACCACTAGAAATGTTTGGGCAATTTCCTGGCTGGGAAAAATCCTCCTGTTATTTCCTTTTTGCTTATGACAACGCAAAAACACCTGCCCTTTCACTAGCATATGGCTCATTTTCATTTGACAGGGTTATATGTTTGACTTACATCCTGGCTTTGAACCCAGCCATTTTCTCCTTTGATGTGAACTTGCCAGAAGCCAGAGGTCATGTCCACTTGAGGTGTTTCATAGAGTGTTTAGCATGGAGCTGCTCTCAATGATGTCCTCAATCAGAGTTCTCTTCTGATTCTTTTGTTTATCTGCTAGAACTGTATTCCTCCCTCCACACCCACCTTGGTGAAGTTTCTCTGACCTACGTTTTCCTATCTTGATGCTTCTCTAGCATCCCAATGTATTTCTAGAATTAGGTTTATATATTTATTGCCACTGACCAGAAATGGACTATGTCTTAGTCATCTTCACTTTCTTGTGGTGTCTAGGTCAGAGATTGTCATTCATTCATTGAACGTTTGACAAATGAATAAATGAAAGTTACTCCCAGAAGAAACAACTTATGAATACTTTTGATAGCCACTGATCTTTACATTATACTAAGGTATTTTAAAAAAATAAATCACTGTTCTAGCAAAAAAAAAAAAGCCAAAACAACAGCTACAATGGCGTGTAGGATTTAGACTCTTAGAAACTCTACCTACAGGATATTTGACTGCTTAACTGTTTAGTAGATGTTTGGAATAAATACTAAATCACAGGCCCTTCCTCGGGGAGTTTGATAGTCACATAACGTATAGAAATATATTCTTAGCATTTTAGCAGTTATAGGAGGAGTGAGAAAGTTGGCCAGAATTTGAACCTGAAAAAGCAAAACTCCATCAGAAGGCTCAATAATGGGATGGACTTAATTAGGCAATTTTATTTGAAAAAAGTAGACTTGAAATGACAAATGCAGCGAGGGGCAGAATACAGTGTAGCATGGTGGGCTAGAAACTGTTCCATGCATATGTGATAGCTTGGACTAAGTGTTGTAGCCAAGACAGAAAGGAATGCAACTGAGTTCTCTTCTGATTCTTTGGTTCTTGGCTTAAATGTCATAGCCCAGCACTTCCTGACCATCGGATAATTTCCAACCACCACTCCTCACCACCTCATGGTTTTATGCATTTCATAGCACTTAACTGTTTGCCATTATGTATTTACTAGCTTATGGCCTGTGTTCTCCGGTAGACAGCAAACTTCTTGAGTGCAGAGACCACATATTCTGTATTTATTACATATATTCAGTATTCAGTATAATGTGATTAGAAGACAGTGAATAAATATTTATTAAATAGCAGACAAACAAGTGAATGACTGAAAAGTACCTACACAAAGATGTTCAGACAGGCTAGAGTATAGACTAGCTCAAGGAGAGTGGGTCCAGCGAGGCCAGAAATGCAACTTTTTTTGAAGCATTTGTCAGAGGTTTATATTTGAGACAGCACGTTTACACAGAAGTTGAAAGATGTGTATTTTAGCTCCAACTGCCAATTTGTGTAATCATTAGTCACTAAACTTCTCTAAGCCTTAGTGTTCTCATCTATGACACAGGAGACTCAGACTAGATGATCTGTAACATGCTTTCCAGTTATGCACTGCATGTATAATTTATTGAGCATGTACTATGTGGTCTGTATTATGCTCCATAATTTTTAAAAACTCAAATCTATTCATAGTGGAATACAAATGGGCTAAAACAAGTATGCAAGTGGTTTTACTACAGCACCCCATTTTAAGTGGAAAAAATGAGGCAAAATTTTGTAATTCAGGCTCAGAGCTTGAAAATACAATAGTGTGGTTAAAGCAGGGGCAAATATGATTTTAATCATGGCATATAAAATTTGAAAATCATAGGAGAATGTAGGTCTATAATGGGGTTAAAGAAACTAGAAATTAAGTGGGGAGGTGGAAGGGATGGACTCAATGATAGAGACAGAGAATAGAAAGATTGAAATACTCTGATGGCACAGCAACCTCTCCTTAATCTCCTCTCCAATCTTTGGGCTGTGTTGATGCAACGAGACAAAGTCAACGATAATAGGCAATTGCAGAAAGAAGGCAAGGCAGGAAACTAAAAAAATACAACTTTCTGTTATGTGCCAGGTCTTTTGTTTGTCTTGTTCATCGCCATATCCCAGAATTCAGCTTTGTCTTTGGCTCATGCTATTTTTTTTTTTTCAAATAAATAAATCAGCAGAACCTATCCATTACGAGCACTTTAAGGGAGTCCCTAGGGCACTAAATAGGCACTGCACCCTGTGTGGTGAATTAATGATTGAAAAAGAAGAAAGATCAAATTTCCATCATGGTCTCTTAAAAAAATTATGACATCTTTAAAATATGCCTAGTTTTAAGTTAAAATAACTCATACATGTACTTAGTAATTAAAAATCCTGAAGAGCTGGTCAAGCCTTCTGGAAGAAATAAGCACCATTTTATTTCTAAACAATAACCCCTTGATAATCTAGTAAGGGAAACAATCTAAGAGGAGCATCAAGTTGTTCAGTGTGAATTTTCTTAATAAGTAATGCTAAGATGTTTGCCAACTTCAACACCAGAAAAACATTTAAGGTTTACTGTTAAAGTTCATTTCATTGGTCCAGTTCCTAACCATTCAAAGAGTTTCCAAAGATATTCACCTCATAAGACAGTTTGTTTTGGGCCAAGCAGAGTTATTTGTTTTGTACCAGATTTTTCTCCATTACTTTGCACAGAGATGGGCTTCATTAAATTACCCATTATATTGAAATGGAGCATCTTGCATCACTTAGTGTTTATTGAAACACTGTGTGGTGTGTGGGCGGTTTATGGTTACGATAGAAGAGCCATGTTTCTGCTTCCAAATCAAAGGGAAAGATGTAATACTTCAAGTTGCATTTGTAGCTGCAGGGATGGGCCGGGTGCATTATTTTGGACAATGACAAATTTTGTAAGAAAGTCGAATGTTCATAAGGGGTGGGTGGCATGGTGGGGGAGAAACTGGCTACACTAATAAGAGAGAAGAATGAATCAATTCTCTGATTGTCTCATTTGATTCTTTTCTAAGAATGGGAGAACTAAATCTTCATTTGCTCTTCTCTGGGTTAGCTGGTTCTGAGTATTCACAATGCGTGACTGATCTTAACAGGGGTGCATCGTAACACCAATTACTGACATGGCTTGGTCTTTCTGCCCCTGCCTGTATTTCTCTTCAGGATGGAAAGTGAGATTTATCTATCTGATAAGTTTGTGAGCCAGCCTAGGCCTATGTAGCTCAGGCTCCATCCTTTCCTTACTTAAACCAAAATATCAGGACTCCCAGGCCGGCATTTTTTCTATAGGGCAGTCACATGGGCATGTTCTAAGGGTATATCTCTGAAATTAGACTGTACATCAGAACTCCCTGGAGGGTTTGCTAAAACAGAGGTTTCTAGGTCCCACAGACTTTCTATAGGGGTGAGACATTTCTAGTAAGTTCCTAGATTATGCTAATGCTGCTGGTCCCATGCTTTGAAAACTGTCTGAAGACATAATAAATGATTTTGTCCTTGCTTTCTTAGCAATTCATTTCACTTGCCAGATGAAGTCAGAGTAAAAAAGAGAAAGTGCTGGGAAAAACTATCTTAAGAAAGATGAAGAAATGGTTGTGGAAATTCTTTGATACCTTTGGAAATCAGATTCAAGCATGGGTCAAATTGGTTTTAGGTTTATTTTGTAAAGACTGAGATATTATACCACAGTAGTTTTTTTTGTTAGTCATCACCAGAAGAATAACTACTTGTTTAGAGAAGCTTGCTCATGAACATGGCAGTGGGTGCAGACACTAAGCACATCTAACCATGCTATTCCAAATTGTCATCTTTGAAAAGGGTACAACTGAAGCCCAGCCTAATTAGTTAGGTGGACCCAAATTTAAAAAAATAAAAAACTCGAAAAAAATCAAAGACTGATACTTTTAGGGGAATTAATTATATTTGCCTACAAGGACAGTTATTTGCATAAAAAGGATATGCAATTTATACCATAAGTTCTACTTATTAGATATAGGTAAAGTCTTAAAATATAACTGTTTTAAAATTTAATTTACATGTAATTGCATTTAGGGTCATTTGATCTTATTGATGAAAAGATAAAAAAGAAGGATTTTGTCTATCTAAGCACAAGAAGTAAAGTATCTCTCCTTTTTGAGGGCTACATAGCATGAATTTCTTAGAGAACAAAAGCAAAAACTGCTTCTGAACTTTCTAAAATCGTGACGCATGCCTCCCACAATGGACTCTGCTGTGCTTGGTTCCCAAGTGGCTTCAGGCAAAAATGGCTCTGGTGGCGTCTGAGTCAGCTAAATGGGGGATGCCCATAGTTTCTCCTTCCCAGGAACTGAAATGCCTTACTTCTCCATGACCCTCTTGAATAACTTAATCCTTGCATCATTTTTCAAAGTTTAAGGCATGTATACATAGTTTATCCTCTGAACAGCATTATAAACTTCCCATGACCTGAGATTACGCCTTATCCTGCTTGCAGCCTTTCATAGCACCTGTAGGGGGCAGTGTCTCAAGCAGGAATTCAAGGACATGAATAAGTGAACATGCCCAGGAATAAATCAGACAGGAGCACACCTCCAGGTGAAATGGAAAGGCAGCTAACTATGACCCAGGACTTCCTCTTGCTAATGTCTGCTCTAAGAGAACAGATTGTGGGACACAGTGTTTTTAAATTTCAACACAGCATTGTGCTTTGCTTCTTAATTTGAGCATTTATTAAAAAAACAGGTTTTGGATATCTAAAAAGTCCAAGGCAAAGTTCAGAAAAATGCTATGAACAGTCATGATTTTGTCCACATGGAAGATAATATTTTGTAACTGTCAAAAACACTATAGGATGCTATCCAGCATATTTTTGGCTCTTTTAGCTTTGGTACAGAGTGAGCCAGTACTGTCCAAGAATAGTTTACAGTAGATGTTGGAAACAACAGAGAAGTTGGAGTACATTTAAAGGATTCAAGAGAAATTCTCTAATATGACTCTTGCTACATTTTAGAGCCAGCATTTCTTTCCCCTGTGAAAATGAACCCATGATTTTTAAATGTATGTCATTGGGAAAGTATGAATCAACTGATGAACTTTGAAATAACAACATAAGGGGAAAAACAGTCTGTAATTTTTATTTGAAGATGCAAACATATAATATACTGTATAAATTAGTCTCTGAGATAACTGGTTATATAATCCACCTTGCCACACTTCTTTCACTTTATTTTAAAAGTCTGACTTGGGTTCCACCCATAAGGATGGTACAGATAAATCCACTTCTGTGGTTGCAGTAAAAAGGCAGCTTAAGGGATTATATGCCTACATGAACTCCGCTCAGTTTATGATTTGTAAAAAGAATTAGCCAGGCAAGGTTTTAGCACAGAAGGAATAGCACAAGAACAAGAGAGAAAGTGTGCATTTAAATCATTTCTTAAAATACACTAAAGATTGGGCTAATTCGGAAAATAAACTTTGATTAAACATTGTATATCAACTCATTTTGTTTTCTTTCATTCACTCAATAAGCCCTGTTTATGTGCTAGGGACTGTATAAAGCGTTAGGGGTGCAGAAATAGAGACAGTCACTGCCCAGGAATCTCTAGTCCAGCTGGGAAGAGAGACAAGTAAACAGTGTCACAGCTGGGTAAGTGCAACGACAGGATTATGCCTCAAGCGTTTCAGGGATACCTGGAGTCTTAGACTGGAGTTGGAAAGAGGTTGGGGTGTTAAAAGGGCTTGAAGAAAACAGAAAAAGTTGAGGGTGCCGGCATTCCAGGGATAGGAGATAGTACGTATGAAGGGGGTAAAAAAGCTAGAAAAAGTACTGTCAGCTTGAGAAATCAAATGTCTCATATTTTATCACAAGTGGCAAAACTACTTGTTTTAATCCAAGTCCTAATTCACAAAGCAAAGTTTTTAAGGGTTTTTTGTTTTAAAATATGATTCCTAAAAAGCATTACTTCTGACCTTTTTATATTTTAGTTTCTATACTATATCACTGACAACAGAGAAGCTGGGTAGAGAAAAAGACTAAAAGGTTTGCAAAGAAACAGAAGGTCAGAGGAATATAGTGATGAGAAAACTACACAGAGACAAAGGAGGTGGTTTTGAAAGATTCACACGCACATGGTTATTGAATGAAGTTAGGCAGTGTCCCCTCTGAGGACTTTTTTCTCTCTTTGTCTCTTTCTCCTCTTCTTTCCCTTCCTTCTGTCTCCCTCTCTACCTCTTTCTCTCTTTCAAGAAATCCCCAAAGAGATCTAAGAACTTACATGCATGGATGCAGAAACCTAGTCCCACTGATGGTAGCTGGGGCAAAGCTATTTCTAACCCTCTTCACGGTCTTCTGTCCTCTTTTCCCTGCCCTTCCCCTCACTCCCACACCAGGCACCAGGGGAGGGGGTTGGCCAATTCAGACATTTGGGGGAAGGAGGAGAGGTTGGGAAGGAGGTGCTAAGGACCAGCTACTGGGAGAGGCGAACTTTTACTTCTGAGATGTACACTGCTTTGTCACCTCAAGTCAGGGAGAAGAAATGAAAAGAAACAAGGATGGGGAGGAAAAAGGCAACACTGGATCTCTCTATGAAACTGTAAAATTCACTTCTGCATTGGAAAGGTGGGGAAGACCTTTTCTCCTTTCTGACAGCAAGAACCTTCTGGGCATGAGTATCCGACTTGGGGCCTGACCTCAAAGGGGGTAAATGTGTACTGAGAAATATAGATGCAAAAGTTAACTTTCCAAT